>NW_027597741.1:0-67746 GCF_964194155.1 Cetorhinus maximus | reverse complement strand
TAATCTCTTCCCTTCACCCCTCCAGCACGCACATCGAGGACTTGCAACGCAGACACAATGACAGCCTCCGAGCGCAGATCGCCGGAACAGGTGAGTCCACCCACCTGCTTTCCCCTCCGCCCCACGCTGACCAGAGCGCTGAGGGAGCGCCCGCACTGTCGGAGGGTCAGTGCTGAGGGAGTGCCGCACTGTCAGAGGGTCAGCGCTGAGGGAGCGCCGCGCTGTGGGAGGGTCAGTGCTGAGGGAGCGCCGCACTGTCAGAGGGTCAGTGCTGAGGGAGCGCCACACTGTCGGAGGGTCAGCGCTGAGGGAGCGCCGCGCTGTGGGAGGGTCAGTGCTGAGGGAGTGCCGCACTGTCAGAGGGTCAGTGCTGAGGGAGCGCCGCACTGTCGGAGGGTCAGCGCTGAGGGAGCGCCGCACTGTCGGAGGGTCAGTGCTGAGGGAGCGGCGCACTGTCGGAGGGTCAGCGCTGAGGGAGCACCGCACTGTCGGAGGGTCAGTGCTGAGGGAGCGCCGCACTGTCGGAGGGTCAGTGCTGAGGGAGCACCGCACTGTCGGAGGGTCAGCGCTGAGGGAGCGCCGCACTGTCGGAGGGTCAGTGCTGAGGGAGCACCGCACTGTCGGAGGTACCGTCTTTCAGGATGAGACATTAAACCGAGGCCCTGTCTGCCCTCTGGGGTGGGTGTTAAACATCCCACAGCCACTATTGGAATAGGAGTGGGTGACGGTCTGGGGGTGGGGTGATGGGGGATGGGGGGGTTGGGGGGTGGGGCAATGGGAGGGAGATGGGGGATGGGGGGAGTTGGGGGGTGGGGCGATGGGAGGGAGATGGAGGATGGGGGGGGTGAGGCGATGGAGGGAGATGGGGGGGTTGGGGGGTGGGGCGATGGGAGGGAGATGGGGGATGGGAGGGAGATGGGGGATGGGGGGGGTGAGGCGATGGAGGGAGATGGGGGGGTTGGGGGGTGGGGCGATGGGAGGGAGATGGGGGATGGGAGGGAGATGGGGGATGGGGGGGGTTGGGGGGGTGGGGCGATGGGGGATGGGGGGTGGGGCGATGGGAGGGAGATGGGGGATGGGCGGGCGATGGGGGATGGGGGGGTTTGGGTGAGGGTGGGGGGGGTTCTCCCCGGTGTCCTGGGGCCGATATTTATCCCTCAAACCAACGTCAGTAAAAACAGACGACCCACGTTGCTCTTGGTGGGATCTTGCTGTGCGCGCGCGTTGGCTGCCGGCTTCCCGACATTCCAACAGGGGGGCGGCCTCCGGTAAAATAACGAGCTGGGAGGGGGGTCAGGGATGTCCTGCGGGGGGTGATGGGGGAAGTTGGGGTGGGTATGGGGGGGAGGGGAAAGCGAGAGGGTTTTTGGGGGAAACGCCAGTGCTTTAACCCCCCTCTCTCCCTCTCTCGCCCGTCAGGCATGTACTTCCCGAGTGGGAACACCATCCCCTTCAACGCCCCAGCGGACCCTCCGCGCCGACGCCCCATCCCGGACGAACAGCCCGATTTCCAGTGCCCAAAGTGCCAGTACTTGGCTCCGGACATGGATACGCTGCAGATTCACGTGATGGACTGTATCCAGTGACAGGGCGGAGACGCTCCCCTGGCCCCTCGCGGGGCTGGGGAAGGGGCTGTGTGTGTGTGTGCAAAGCACCCCTCACCCCCTCGCACAACAGTCACATCTTCAATGAAAAGGACGACATTATTAAAAAAAAAACAAATGGACCACAACTTGACCCCTGAACTATCGCCAGTGATCATTCATCTCCTGTCCGGGAGGGTGAGGTATCCAGCGACTGCCAATCACTTACCGTCTCCCTCCCTCCAGCGTGAGAATCACCCTCCTCCTCCCTCTGGATTCTTGCTCCTTTTCGCGTTCGTTAGCCCCCGAAATAATTACAGCCACCCCTCCCAGACCCAGACCCGCGTCCCGTCACCGTGTGGGGGAATCACAGACCCGCGTCCCGTCACCGTGTGGGGGAATCACAGACACAGACCCGCGTCCCGTCACCGTGTGGGGGAATCACAGACACAGACCCGCGTCCCGTCACCGTGTGGGGGAATCACAGACACAGACCCGCGTCCCGTCACCGTGTGGGGGAATCACAGACACAGACCCGCGTCCCGTCACCGTGTGGGGGGAATCACATACACAGACCCGCGTCCCGTCACCGTGTGGGTGAATCACAGACACAGACCTGCGTCCCGTCACCGTGTGGGGGAATCACAGACACAGACCCGCGTCCCGTCACCGTGTGGGGGAATCACAGACACAGACCCGTGTCCCGTCACCGTGTGGGGGAATCACAGACACAGACCCGCGTCCCGTCACCATGTGGGGGAATCACAGACACAGACCCGCGTCCCGTCACCGTGTGGGGGAATCACAGACGCAGACCCGCGTCCCGTCACCGTGTGGGGGAATCACAGACGCCTCGCTGTCAGGTCTGTGCTCTTTACAAGTGATGCTCAAGAAACGATGATGGACTGCGGAGAACCTTCCGGAATGCAGCGCTGGATTTTATTCAGGAGCGTGAGGCGGCTTTTAATAAAGGCCTGGCAGTGGGGTAGAGTGTACACCACTCTGACAGAGAGCTGCTGTCATTAGTAAGCGATTCCTGGCAGCATTGCTACAGTCACAACCAGATTTCCCAAATCCCTTCACCACATCCAATGCTGCTCTCCACCGAAACGCAATGCCAAACCTCAGCTTCTCCCCCACCCACCCGATTCTGTGCACTGTCCCACACCTCGATAGTCCCTCTGGGTAACGGTAATTTAGTGTTCAACTGTGGAAATAATCTCTCTCAACTCTGTCACTGTCTTAACAACCAGCAACTGAACTACTGAATGTGAAATCTCAGAATGGCTTTTATAAATTGAACAATAATTTACCTATGTATAATGACAATATCTGTACACTGACTGGTGTCTGTCAGTCCCCCTCTCTCTCAGGGAGATATCTGTACACTGACTGGTGTCTCTCAGTCCCCCTCTCTCTCAGGGAGATATCTGTACACTGACTGGTGTCTCTCAGTCCCCTCTCTCTCAGGGAGATATCTGTACACTGACTGGTGTCTCTCAGTCCCCTCTCTCTCAGGGAGATATCTGTACACTGACTGGTGTCTCTCAGTCCCTCTCTCTCTCTCAGGGAGATATCTGTACACTGACTGGTGTCTCTCAGTCCCCCCTCTCTCAGGGAGATATCTGTACACTGACTGGTGTCTCTCAGTCCCCCTCTCTCTCAGGGAGATATCTGTACACAGACTGGTGTCTCTCAGTCCCCTCTCTCTCAGGGAGATATCTGTACACTGACTGGTGTCTCTCAGTCCCTCTCTCTCAGGGGGAGATATCTGTACACTGACTGGTGTCTCTCAGTCCTATCTCTCTCAGGGAGATATCTGTACCCTGACTGGTGTCTCTCAGTGTCTCTCTCTCAGGGAGATATCTGTACACTGACTGGTGTCTCTCAGTCCCTCTCTCTCTCAGGGAGATATCTGTACACTGACTGGTGTCTCTCAGTCCCTCTCTCTCTCAGGGAGATATCTGTACACTGACTGGTGTCTCTCAGTCCCCTCTCTCCCTCAGGGAGATATCTGTACACTGACTGGCGTCTCTCAGTCCCTCTCTCTCTCAGGGAGATATCTGTACACTGACTGGTGTCTCTCAGTCCCCTCTCTCCCTCAGGGAGATATCTGTACACTGACTGGCGTCTCTCAGTCCCCTCTCTCAGGGAGATATCTGTACACTGACTGGTGTCTCTCAGTCCCCTCTCTCCCTCAGGGAGATATCTGTACACTGACTGGCGTCTCTCAGTCCCTCTCTCTCTCAGGGAGATATCTGTACACTGACTGGTAGAGTCTGAACCCTCTCGGTTTCCATCCCACGATTTATAATCGACATGGTTTTGAATACCATCGAACAATAATCTCCGAACGCTCTCAATTCAGGAACTGTTCCTTTAGATTGGAAAATGGCACAGGTCACTCCGATATTTAAGAGTGGGGTGGGCGGGGTGAGGGGGCGTAGGTGCGGAACCGGGCAATTATAAACTCGTTGGTCTCATGTCTTTCATCGACAAATTCCTGGAGTGCGTAATGAAGGATGGAGTGAGTGGACACCTAGAACATTGTCAGTTGCTCAGTGAGAGTCAGGATGTATTTGGTAAGGTTAGTTCCAACCTGAGGAAGATGCCCAATGTAACACGGGCGGGGGAGAGTCTATGGATATTACTTATCAGGGCATCCAGAAGACATTTGGTAAAGTTCCACACGACAGGCTGCTAGCTAAAATTGAAACTCCTGCAATTGAAAGCAAACCACGTCATAACTCGACTTTTTGGTTTATTTTTGGGGCCTATTTTTTGGTTTTCAGGGGCTCTTTCCATCTAAAGATTTAAGTTCGACGTGAACGGTGCAGGAATCTGCCAACTCCCTCTAGGCATACAGTAAAGGAGTGAGGGACTCAGTGCTGGACAGGCAACCAAGAATCCAACAACAATTAAACAGTTCTCCTTCCTTCATCACCCCCACTGCCCTCCTGCTCCTCCAGTGACCGATTTTCCTTTTATTATTTATTCACGGGATGTGGGCGTCGCTGGCTGGGCCCAGCATTTATTGCCCATCCCTAATTGCCCCTTGAGAAGGTGGTGGGTGAGCCGCCTTCTTGGGCCGCTGCAGTCCCCGTGTGGTGTAGATACACCCACGGCGCTGTTAGGGAGGGAGTTCCAGGATTTGGACTCGGCGACAGTGAAGGAATGGCCGATATATTTCCAAGTCGGGATGGTGTGTGTGGGGCTCGGAGGGGAACTTGCAGGTGGTGGGTGTTCCCCATGTGTCTGCTGCCCTCGTCCTTCTAGGTGGTAGCGGTCGTGGGTTTGGGCGGCGCTGTCGAAGGAGCCTCGGTGTAGATTTTCCAGAATGATGCCGGAACTCCAAAGGTTAAATTATGAGGAGAGATTAAACACACACGAGGGTTGTATTCCCTGGAATTTAGAAGCTTAAAGGGGCGATTTGATAAAAGCTTTCAGGATATTAAGAAGTACTAGGTCTTATGGTCTAACTGGTAAGGTTGATGGAGAGAGACCATTTCCCGCTGGTGTGGGAAGTCTGGGACGAGGGGGCAGAGTCTAAAAATGAGAGGCAGAGCTTTCAGGAGTGGAGTGAAGCAAGACTCCCAACACACCGAGGGTGGTCGGAGTTTGGAACTCTCTTCCCTCAACAGCAAGTCATCATTTTACATCTGGGAGGTTGTTCTCCTTAAGGTGTTTCGGGATACAGGGCAAGGGTGAGCATGCGGAGTTAGGTTACAGGTCAGCCATCATCTCCGGGACTGGGGGAACAGGCTCGAGGGGCTGAATGGCCTCATCCCGTTCCTATAATTCCGACACTGACCCTGCATCTCGGGAACCTGGGACAGAGACACTGGTGATAAGACGAGCTCAATAAGCCCACCTCCACCCCCCGACTTTGCATTCCTTTAGCATCAGGGTGATGGAGAGTCGCTGGTGGCTCAGAGGGGGTCTTGTCCAGGGGTCAAAATAGCCCCCCTGCCCCCCTCATCCAAAGAGCTCTTTTTGAGATTTTCCCTGAAGTTTTGATTTATTTTCGGGGCCTATTTTTTGGTTTTCAGGGGCTCTTTCCATCTAAAGATTTAAGTTCGACGTGAACGGTGCAGGAATCTGCCAACTCCCTCTAGGCGTACAGTGAAGGAGTGAGGGACTCAGTGCTGGACAGGCAACCAAGAATCCAACAACAACTAAACAGTTCTCCTTCCTTCATCACCCCCACTGCCCTCCTGCTCCTCCAGTGACCGATTTTCCTTTTTATTTATTCACGGGATGTGGGTGTCGCTGGGCTGGGCCCAGCATGTGTTGCCCATCCCTAATTGCCCCCTTGAGAAGGTGGGGGGTGAGCCACCTTCTTGAGCCGCTGCAGTCCCCGTGTGGTGTAGGTACACCCACCGTGCTGTTAGGGAGGGAGTTCCAGGATTTTGACCCAGGGACAGTGAAGGAACGGCCGATATATTTCCAAGTCAGGATGGTGAGTGGTTCGGAGGGGGACTTGCAGGTGGTGGTGTTCCCATGTCCTTGCCCTTCTAGGTGGTAGAGGTCGTGGGTTTGGGCGGCTCTGTCTAAGAAGCCTTGGTGAGTTGCTGCATTGCATCTTGCAGATGGTACACACACTGCTGCTATTGTGCATTGGTGGTGGAGGGAGTGAATGTTTGTGGATGGGGTTGTGATCAAGCGGTGCTGCTTTGTCCAGGACGGTGTCAAACTCTTGAGTGTTGTGGGAGCTGCACTCACCCAGGCAAGTGGGGAGTATCCCATCACACTCCTGACTTGTGCCTTGTAGATGGTGGACAGGCTTTGGGGAGTCAGGAGGTGAGTTACTCTCCGCAGGATTCCCAGCCTCTGACCTGCTCTTGTAGCCACAGTATTTATATGGCTGGTCCAGTTCAGTTTCTGGTCAATGGTAACCCCTCAGGATGTTGATAGTGGGGAATTCAGTGATGATAATGCCATTGAACATCAAGGGACGATGGTTAGGTTCTCTCTTGTTGGAGATGGTCATTGTCTGGCACTTGTGTGGCATGAATGTTACTTGCCACTTGTCAGCCCAAGCCTGGATATTATCCATAGATAAAAGCAAAAAACTGCGGATGCTGGAAATCCAAAACAAAAACAGAAACAGAAATACCTGGAAAAACTCAGCAGGTCTGGCAGCATCGGTGGAGAAGAGCAAAGTTGACGTTTCGAGTCCTCATGACCCTTCAACAGAACTAAGTAGAAAAAGGAAAGGGGTGAAATATAAGCTGCTTTAAGGGGGGGGTGGGGGTGGGGGCAAGAAGTCTTGTCCTCACTTATCACCCCACCAGCCTCCACATTCAAAGGATCATCCTCCGCCATTTCCGCCAACTCCAGCATGATGCCACCACCAAACACATCTTCCCTTCACCCTCCCTGGCGGCATTCCGCAGGGATTGTTCCCTCCGGGACACCCTGGTCCACTCCTCCATCACCCCCTACACCTCAACCCCCTCCCACGGCACCTTCCCATGCAACCGCAGAAGGTGCAACACCTGCCCCTTTACTTCCCCTCTCCTCACCGTCCAAGGGCCCAAACACTCCTTTCAAGTGAAGCAGCATTTCACTTGCATTTCCCTCAACTTAGTCTACTGCATTCGTTGCTCCCAATGCGGTTTCCTCTACATTGGAGAGGCCAAACGCAGACTGGGTGACTGCTTTGCAGAACACCTTCGGTCTGTCTGCAAGCATTACCCAGACCTCCCTGAGAACTATACTCAGTTCTGCCGAAGGGTCGCGAAGACTCGAAACGTTAACTGATTTCTTCTCCACCGATGCTGCCAGACCTGCTGAGTTTTTCCAGGTAATTCTGTTTTTGACTCACACCTCCCTGTCGCTTGCCATTTCAACACTCCACCCTGATCTCATGCCCACATGTCCGTCCTTGGCTTGCTGCATCGGTCCAGTGAAGCTCAACACAAACTGGAGGAACAGCACCTCATTTTCTGACTAGGCCCTTTACAGCCTTCCAGACTGAATATTGAGTTCAACAATTTTAGATCATGAACTCTCTTCCTCCATCCCCACCCCCTTTCCGTTTCTTCACCCTCCTTTGTGTTTTCCAATAGTTTAGTTTTTTTCTTTTCCCACCTATTTCCATTATTTTAAATGTATTTCCACTTATCTCTACCTTTTAGTATTCCCCCACCCCCACTAGAGCTATCGGTACCTTGCGTGTCCTGCTCTCCAATCTTAATGAGCACATTCCTTTAGATAATATCACCACCTTCAACACCTCTTTGTTCTTTTGTCCGTGACATCTTTTGGTTATCTCCACCTATCACTGGCTGCTTCTCCCAACAAACGCCTCCCCGCCCCCCCTTAAACCAGCTTATATTTCACCCCTTTCCTATTTTTACTTAGTTCTGTTGAAGGGTCATGAGGACTCAAAACGTCAACTGTGCTCTTCTCCGCCGATGCTGCCAGACCTGCTGAGTTTTTCCAGGTATTTCTATGTTTCTGTTTTGGATTTCCAGCATCCGCAGTTTTTTGTTTTTATCTCTATAGACAATGGTTTCACGGTCATCATCAGACTTTTCAGTTTCAGATTTTTACTGAATTCAAATTCCACTACCCAAGTGTATTTTGAACCCTGCTCCTGTCTACGTGCCTGTTCCCCCGCTCGGGAGAACGGAGCAGAGTGAACGGGGAAGCGAAGCACAGCTCTGACTGACCCTACCCCAGAAGACATAGGAGCAGAAATTAGGCCATTCGGCCCATCGAGTCTGTTCCGCCATTCAATCATGGCTGATAAGTTTCTCAACCCCATTCTCCCGCCTTCTCTCCGTAACCTTTGATCCCCTTACCAATCAAGAACCTATCTATCTCGGTCTTAAATACACTCAATGACCTGGCCTCCACAGCCTTCTGTGGCAATGAATTCCACAGATTCAACACTCTCTCTAGCTAAAGAAGTTTATCCTCATCTCTGTTCTAAAAGGCCTTTCCTTTACTCTGAGGCTGTGCCCTCGGGTCCTAGTCTCTCCTACTAAAGGAAACATCTTCCCCACGTCCACTCTATCCAGGCCTTTCAGTATTCTGTAAGTTTCAATCAGATCCCCCCCTCATCCTTCTAAACTCCGAGTATAGACCCAGAGTCCTCAAACGTTCCTCATGTTAAGCCTTTCATTCCTGGGATCGTTCTCGTGAACCTCCTCTGGACCCTCTCCAGGGCTAGCACATCCTTCCTGAGATACGGGGCCCAAAATTGCTCACAATATTCTAAATGTGGTCTGACCAGAGCCTTATAAAGCCTCAGCAGCACACCCCTGCTTTTATATTCTAGTCCTCTCGAAATAAATGCCAACATTGCATTTGCCTTCCTAACTACTGACTCAACCTGCAAGTTAACCTTAAGAGAATCCTGGACTAGGTCTCCCAAGTCCCTTTGCACTCCAGATTTCTGAATTCTCTCCCCGTTTAGAAAATAGTCTATGCCTCCATTCTTCCTACCAAAGTGCATGACCTCACATTTCCCCACGTTGTATTCCATTTGCCACTTCTTTTCCCATTCTCCTAACCTGTCCAAATCCTTCTGCAGCCTCCCCGCCTCCTCAATACTACCTGTCCCTCCACCTATCTTTGTATCATCTGCAGACTTAGCCAGGATGCCCTCAGTTCCTTCATCTAGATCATTAATGTATAAAGTGAAAAGTTGTGGTCCCAACACTGACCCCTGCAGAACTCCACTAGTCACCAGCCGCCATCCTGAGAAGGACCCCCTTATCCCCACTCTCTGCCTCCTGCCAGACAGCCAATCTTCTATCCATGCTCGTACCTTGCCTCTAACGCCATGGGCTCTTATCTTACTGAGCAGCCTCCTGTGCGGCACCTTGTCAAAGGCCTTCTGGAAGTCCAAGTAGATAACATCCATTGGCTCTCCTTTGTCTAACCTACTCATTACCTCCTCAAAGAATTCTAACAGATTTGTCAGGCATGACCTCCCCTTGATGAAACCATGCTGACTTTGCCCGATTTTACCACGCACTTCCAAGTATTCTGAAATCTCATCCTTAATAATGGACTCTAAAATCTTACCAACGACCGAGGTCAGGCTAATCGGCCTGTAATTTCCCGTCTTTTGCCTCACTCCCTTCTTAAACAGGGGGGTTACATTAGCGATTTCCCTGTCCTTTGGGACCCTCCCTGACTCCAATGATTCCTGAAAGATCACCACTAACACCTCCACTATCTCTTCAGCTATCTCCTTCAGAACTCTGCGGTGTAATCCATCTGGTCCAGGTGATTTATCCACCTTCAGACCTTTCAGTTTTCCTAACACCTTCTCCTTGGTAATGGCCACCATACTCACCTCTGCCCCCCTGACTCTCTTGAATTTTGGGGATGTCACTCCTGTCTCCCACCGTGAAGACTGACGCAAAGTACCTATTCAGTTCCTCTGCCATTTCTTTGTTCCCCACTACTATTTCTCCAGCGTCATTTTCCAGCGGCCCAATGTCCACTTTTGCCTCTCTCTTACCCTTTATATATCTAAAAAAAACTCTTGCAATCTTCTCTTATGTTACTGGCTAGTTTACCCTCATATTTAATCTTCTCCCTCCTTATTTCTTTTTTAGTTGTCCTCTGTTGGTCTTTGTAGGCTTCCCAATCCCCTGGTTTCCCACTGCTCTTCGCCGCATTGTATGCTTTCTCTTTAGCTTTTATGCTGTCCCTGACTTCCCTTGTCAGCCATGGTTGCCTCGTCCTCCCTTTTGTATGCTTCTTCTTCCTAGGGATGAATTTTTGCCGTGTCTCCCAAATTACTCCCAGAAACTCCTGCCATTGCTGTTTCACTGTCTTTCCTGCTAGGCTCATCTCCCAGTCAATTCTGGCCAGCTCCTCCCTCATGCCTCTGTAGTTGCCTTTATTCAACTGTAATACCGTTACATCTGATTCCAGCTTTTTCCTCTCAAATTGCAGGGTAAATTCTATCATATTATGGTCACTTCCTCCTAAGAGTTCCTTCACTTTAAGCTCCCTGATCAAATCTGCCTCATTACACATCACTAAATCTAGAATTGCCTGTTCCCTAGTGGGCTCCACCACAAGCTGCTCCAAAAAGCCATCTCGTAGACACTCCACAAATTCCTTTTCTTGGGATCCACTCCCAACCTGATTTTTCCCAGTCTACCTGCATATTGAAATCCCTCATGATCACTGTAACCTTGCCTTTCTTACACACCTTTTCTATCTCCTGGTGTATCTTGTGCGCCACATCCTGACTACTGTTCGGAGGCCTGTACATAACTCCCATTATAGTTTTTTTTTAACCTTTGCCCATCCATAGAGGGGAAGCGGGAGCAGGGACCCTGCCCGGTTTCTCATCCCCTCAGGGAAGTTCTGATGGGAGATAGCGCACCAAGGGCAGGAACCTTGGCTCACTCGATACCAAGAGAAACGTTTTCACCCCCGCCCGCCACACCGAACAGTTCCTGAACCGCACACGACTGCGATCCAGAGAGGATCTGGTCTACCCCGGACGGAACTGTAGGGTTCCAGAGTTGGACTGGAAACGTTCGATCGGTTTCTCTCTCTCCGCCGACGCTGCCAGACCGGCTTTTGAGTGTTTCCAGCGCTGATCGCTTCTCGCTCGGGCTGCCAGTCATATTCATTCGCCCGCCGGATGATTCAACCAGGACCCTTTGCAGACACCAGTTTATACAAATCTCTCGTTTATTTGAGGGGGGGGGGGTGGCGCGATGTGGATTCACAGTAAAAAGGAGCCGGGGCCCCATTGGCGTCCAGGCCGCGGAGACGCCCGCCCTCTGGAATCAGCTTCTCCGCCAATACCCCTCAGCCCGCTTGGTGGGCGGGCTTTCCGAGGGGAGGCTTCATTAGCAGAGGGAACGGGCGGGTTGCGCCCAGGCCAATGGGGAGCCAGCTCTGCGGCAACCCCCACCACCTCCCACCCGGTGATTCCCCCCCAAATCCCCACCCCACTCAGCCCGAGCTGCTCAATCTGGGGCTGGGGAGGGGGAGGGGTGAGCGGGGGAGGGTGGACGGGGAGGGGCAAAAAAAACGGATTGAGGAACACACACGCTGGAGGGGAATGAGAGCGGGGGGAGTAGGGGAGGAGGGAAGCAAACAATTGGACCCTGTACAAAGACGCAGAAACACTTCCCCCACCCGCTGCCCCAACTTCAAATTTACACCAGTACAATAGATCCAATAGATACTAATTACCACAAGACTAGCGGCTAAATTACAGTCGGCTAATGATTCTGGCTGGCAGGACCCATCGCGCGAGATCCAGGCTTGTCCACACTGCTCGGGGAAGGGGGGGGGAACGAGACAATTGGAAAGAGAGAGAGAGAGAGAGAGAGAGAGAGGGGGAGAAGGCAGGAGAGGAGTGGCTTAAAAAAGCCCAGTCAGGCCCCACAGGAATCGTTGTGGAGTTTGGGAACGCGCGTTCAACCGGAACTCCACCCCGGTGCGATCGGGACTGGGTGGGGGGGGGTAGTGTGGGGAGCAGGAGAGGCTGCCCCACGCTCCCTGCCCGCCCCCAGCAACATCCTGGACAGGGTTTCCTGCAGCCTCAACACCGGGCAGTCTCCGAATTCCCCCCTGACAAGACACGGGGCGGGCGGAGGGGTGCAGGGGGCTGGACGCTGACCCCCCTCAGCAGCAGACTGCGGTCTCAGGCACAGAGCGATCCCAGCAGGTTGGTTGGGGCGGGGGGTAAAACGTCCAGCTCCGTTAGTTAGTGTTATCGGACATAACTGTCTCTCGCTGGGTCCAGTCACCCCCGTCCGTTGTGGGAAACATGAGACAATCGTCTCCCCTCCGCCAGAAAGGTTAAAACAGGCGTGGGAATGAGTCGAACCCAGTGAATCTATCGAGTCCCACCCAGCTCGGGAAGTACACGTGTGATTTTCTGGTCTGGCGTTCTTGGTTGAATAAGGGTGGGATGATGGAAGCAGAGACACACACAGACAGACACAGACACAGGCGGCCCGGTGTCAGTCAGACTCGCTGTGATGTGGAATGGTGGGGTAGCCGGAGTAATCTGCCCCTTCCCTTTCCTACACTAACATAAGGCTTTCCAATGAAGTACGTAATTCTGCTCATCGGCTCCCAGGGAGCCTTCCTGATTCAGGAGCTGGTCTCCCGACACACAGACAGCAGCCGGGCCCCGAGACGCAGACACAGTCGGCTGGGGGCAGTGGCGGGGGGGGGTGGGGGGTCCTGAAAAGTCAAACAATGAAATATCGGCATTGCCCATTGCCGGCAATTGGCAAAACATCACCGTCTTGGCGGGGCGGGGGCGGGTGGTAAAGAGGATAGTAAAATCGCATTTAAACAGCATCCCCTCCCCCCTGGAAGGGTGGTGGAAGGGGAGAGGAGAAAGAAAGGAGAGAGAGGAGAGAAAAGAGGGGGAGAGAGAGAAAGAAAAGCAAGGAAGAGAGAAAGAGTGAGAAAATAGGAGAAAGGAAGAGGGAGCGCGAGAAAAGAAAGGAGATAAAATGAGAGCGAGAAATGAGAGGAAGAGAAAGTGAGTGAGGAAAAAGGGGAGAGAAAGAGGGAGAGAGGGGGAGTGGGAGAGAGAGAGGGGGAGAGGGAGAGAGAGAGGGGGAGAGGGAGAGAGAGGGGGAGGGAGAGAGAGAGGGGGAGAGGGAGAGAGAGAGGGGGAGAGGGAGAGAGAGAGGGGGAGAGGGAGAGAAAGAGGGGGAGAGAGAGAGAAAGAGGGGGAGAGAGAGAGAAAGAGGGGGAGAGAGAGAGAAAGAGGGGGAGAGAGAGAGAGAGAGGGGGAGAGAGAGAGAGAAAGAGGGGGAGAGAGAGAGAAAGAGGGGGAGAGAGAGAGAGAGGGGGAGAGAGAGAGAAAGAGGGGGAGAGAGAGAGAAAGAGGGGGAGAGAGAGAGAAAGAGGGGGAGAGAGAGAGAAAGAGGGGGAGAGAGAGAGAAAGAGGGGGAGAGAGAGAGAAAGAGGGGGAGAGAGAGAGAAAGAGGGGGAGAGAGAGAGAAAGAGGGGGAGAGAGAGAGGAAAGAGGGGGAGAGAGAGAGAAAGAGGGGGAGAGAGAGAGAAAGAGGGGGAGAGAGAGAGAAAGAGGGGGAGCGAAAAAGAGGGAGAGAGAGAAAGAAAGAGGGAGAGAGAAAGAAAGAGGGAGAGAGAGAAAGAAAGAGGGAGAGAGAGAAAGAAAGAGGGAGAGAGAGAAAGAGGGATAGAGAGAAAGAGGGGGAGAGAGAGAGGGAGAGAGAAAGAAAGAGGGAGAGATAGAGAGAGAGAGAGAAAGAGGGAGAGAGAGAGAGAAAGAGGGAGAGAGAGAGAAAGAGGGAGAGAGAGAGAGAAAGAGGGAGAGAGAGAGAGAAAAAGAGGGGGAGAGAAAGAGAGAGGGAGAGAGAAAGAAAGAGGGAGAGAGAAAGAAAGAGGGAGAGAGAAAGAAAGAGGGAGAGAGAAAGAAAGAGGGAGAGAGAAAGAAAGAGGGAGAGAGAAAGAAAGAGGGAGAGAAAGAAAGAGGGAGAGAGAAAGAAAGAGGGAGAGAGAGAGAAAAAGACGGGGAGAGAGAGTGTTCACACTCTCACCACAACACGATGCTGTTGATAGAGATAATCCTGGGAGGAGGTTGGTTCTGAGTGGGAGATCAGCGAGAGAGCTGCTGTTACTAAGCGGATCGGAGTGACGGTGGCCGACAATCGGTGGGTTGTGTCAGGACAGCAGGTTTCAGCAGCTGTACCCGGGGTGGGGGGAAATCAGTAGCAGCTGCACCAGGGCTACAGCAGCAGAGACGACACTGGGACCTCCACCCGCCCCGGCAGCGACACTGGGAATTTCTGCTGCATCTCCCCAGTTTGCCGAGCGGCCCTCGCTCAGGGTCTGGCTGGGCGTTTGTACGTTGTGTGTAGGGGGTGGGAGGCTGCGCAGGTTTTACAGTCTGTTTCCAGGACCCCCCCGACCCGTCGCCGCCGACACAGCCGCGATTACGAGGGGGTCTCGGGGCTGGCGCTGGAGTTGTTGTCCTGGGGAGACGAGGCTCCGCGGGGCGCCACCTCGATGATCCTGGGCTTGTCGATGATCCGGGCCGTCCGGTTCCCCTTCTCCACGATGCCGATGATCCACGCCTGGTGCCCCTCACCGTATTTGGGGGATTTGATCTCGGCGCAGAAGCGGGCAGCTTGCTCCCGGGGCAGGCAGATTAATAAGCCACCTTCCAAAAGAAAAACAAGACATTGTAACACACACAGAGAGAGAGAGAGAGAGAGAGAGACAAACAGAGAGAGTCCCCAGCCTGTTCACACTTCCCTGACCGCTCAGTCCCAATCCCAGTGTCCACCCTGGAAATCTCCTTCTCTTGCGCCACCACCAGTGCCTCATAAGAATTAGGAGTAGGCCATTCGGGCCCTCCAGCCCCTGCTCCCTCATTCAATAAGATCGCGGCTGATCTGATTGTCCCTCAGCTCCACTTTCCTCCCCCTCCCCCTTCATAACCCTCGACTCCCTCGTCGATCAGAAATCTGTCTCACTCGGCCTTGAATATATTCAGTGACCCGGCCCCCACTGCTCTCTGGGGAGGGAGAGAATTCCACAGACTGACCACCCTCTGAGAGAAGAAATTCCTCCTCATCTCTGTCTTCAATGGGAGACCCCTCATTCTGAAACTGTGCCCCCCTCCCCCTCGTTCTAGATTCCCCCCCACGAAGGAGGGGAAACATCCCCTCAGCATCCACCCTGTCAAACCCCCTCCCCTCAGAATCTAACATCTTTCAATAAGATCACCTCTCATTCTTCTAAACTCCAATGGGTAGAGGCCCAACCTGCTCAACCTTTCCTCATCAGACAAACCCCCTTCGTCCCAGGAATCGGCCGAGTGAACCTTCTCTGAACGGCTTTCAATGCGAGTCTGTCCCTCCTTAAGTAAGGAGACCAAAACTGTGCACAGTGCTCTGGATGCGGTCTCACCAATTGTAGCAAAACTTCCCAGCTTTTATATACTCCATCTCCCTCGCAATAAAGGCCAACCTTCCATTTGCCTCCCTAATCACTTGCTGCATCTGCATACTAACTTTTCCCGATTCATGCACCGGGACACCCAGATCCCTCTGCACCTCGAAGTTCCGCAATCTCTCTCCCTTTAAGTAACACGCTGCCTTTCTATTCTTCCTGCCAAAGCGGACACGTTCACACTATTCTCCCTCCGCCAAATGTTTCACCCACTCACTTAACCTGTCTATGATCCCTTTGCCAACTCTTTGTATTGTCCATAGCCCTTCCTGTAATCGAGGGCAGGAAAGTGCATTCAACGAGCTTTGAAATTCTACTCCTTCCCTCCCCTGCCGACTCAAGACCGTCACAGGCTCCGGTATCTCGAAGTGCCCGCTCTTGGGAGCGAGCGATGGTGTGGTTTTCAACCGCTTCATGACGCAGCCCATTATCCTTGTCCCCCACCTCCCCAACCCTCCGTCACGAACATATTAACGTATATATAACGTTATTGGAAATTATTTTAAATTGGACTTGTAGTAGGGTGTGTGTGTGTTATTTAGATTAAAGTCTGGGTGCTTTGATGTAGAGTAGTTTTGAGATGTAAACAGTAAGGTAGAGGGTACATTTGCATTTTGTTGAACGAACCATTCAAAGATGGGGTGGAATCTCGCACCTAGCTAGCAGACACCAAGCAATATGTTTATGTTACTAATAAAACTGGTGCTATGAAAGGGGTTTTCTTGTTCAAAGAGATGGAGTGCATAGGGCCTGGTGATACAATGAGAATTTGCACTCAGAGGGAAGGCTAGGTATAAACAGAAAAGAGTTATGTGTGTGAGAGTCAGAGGCATGCTGTGCGAAAGAACCAAACTGAAAGGAGCCTCATTTTGAATTTGTAAGCTAAAATGTGCTCTGCCTGGTGTCTGTTTAAGTCTACGGGTTATTGTTGCCTTGGTGAAGATTTACTTAGGAGGGATTAATTTGGGGATTTGCTTAATAGTCATTGTGATAATAACTTGTAGATATGTGTGTGTGTTTAATTTCTTGTTAAATTAAACAATGTTTAATTTATATAGAAAACCTCTTGAGGCTTGGTGGTCTTATTCCTGAATTTAGAGCTGCAACTCAAACATAGCAATTGAAAATCTAGGTTATGACAGTTGTTTAAAGTTTCCCTCTGGGATTTTAAATAACTCAGCCTTTACCAACTGCTGTGTCCTAACACCCCCGCACCCCGCCATTCAGAGACACAGTGGGGTGGGAGTCGAGGGCGAGCATCTCTCACCTGACGTCTCCGCTGATGTGCCGTGCAGCAGGCCGAACATGTTGCCGCAGGCTTTGCTGATGGCTGCCATCTTGGCGATGATCGGGAGGTTGTGGATGACGAAGGAGACCTCGTTGCGTTGCTGCTTGGCGAGGTTCTGGGCGTGGCCCAGGATCCCGAAGCCGGTGATGTCAGTGGCGGCGTGAGCGTTGAAGGTGTGCATCAGTCCCGCGGCTGCAGGGAAGGAACGGGAGGTTTACTCACTCCTGTCCTGTCGCGGAGAGCCGGACGCTTGCCCCTCCCTCCCGCACCCCACACCCCGCACCCCCTCCCCCCGCACCCACCCCAAGGCACCAGTTACCGACCGTCAACAGCCTGAACCATCGGCCTCTGCGATCGCAGCTAGTGGCTGCCCTCACCCAGATAGAGGCACCCTCAGCACCGCCCCCACACTAACCCACCGTGCGTCCTCACATGCATATCGCGGTTGAGGGTGGGAGAGGGGGTTACCCACTAGAGATCGGGAGCAGCAGCATCAACCCCGCCCGAGCCCCCCAACTCTCCAGCCGAACCCCCTTGGGGTCTTTTGCAGTCACTGCCTTACCTGTACGGTTCAGCCTGGCCATGTTGAACATGGCCTCCTGGTAAGCCAGCTCCACGTCCTCCTGGGAGACCACCAGCTTAATCTTGTTCCATTTCTCGGGCTGAGAGGGGAGGAGGAGGAAAAAAAGACAGAAAACTCAGGAGTTAGGAGTCGCAGGACGTGGACAGGCAGCCAACAATTCCAACCCGCACAGAGAGAGCCACAGAGAGGGGCGAAATCCTAGGAACCTCAGTGAGGGCCGGGCATATCATCGACGGCCTGGCTAGGGAGGATTAGAAAAAACTACCAGGAACAGGAGGACATTCAGCCCCTCTCGAGCCTGTTACACGGGAACAGGAGGAGGCCATTCAGCCCCTCTCGAGCCTGTTACACAGGAACAGGAGGAGGCCATTCAGCCCCTCTTGAGCCTGTGACACAGGAACAGGAGGAGGCCATTCAGCCCCTCTCGAGCCTGCGACACAGGAACAGGAGGAGGCCATTCAGCCCCTCTAGAGCCTGTTACACAGGAACAGGAGGAGGACATTCAGCCCCTCTCGAGCCTGTGACACAGGAACAGGAGGAGGCCATTCAGCCCCTCTAGAGCCTGTTACACAGGAACAGGAGAAGGCCATTCAGCCCCTCTCGAGCCTGTTACACAGGAACAGGAGGCCATCCAGTCCCAAGCTCGTGCAATGACATCACAGCTGAACTGGGTCCCCTGCGTCGGTTCTGTACCCACCCCCCTCACTCCGCCCGACAAAGGGGTCGTGTGCGCAGCGCGCAGGAAGTATCCCCCGCCGGGCGGGGACATTCTCATTGGCTGGCGGGTGCGACGCGGGACGGAGACTGAGCCGCCAAACCCTCTGAGGTCGGGCACCAGAGCAGGGCTCCCGGCGGGAGGGCCACTTTCGAGATGGGCGTCAATGCCCGCTATCCCACCAGAGTGCCCACCCCGCCGTCGCTAATATGGTTCCCGCCTCCCCACCACTCTCGCCACCCCAAAAAAAACCACTTACGTTTTCGAGCCACTGGTGGCTGTTCACTGCGACCTGCGTCCCGAGCGGTTTCGTCAAAACCAACACGTCCCCAGGGACGGCGTTGTCCGGCCTTTGGGGGAGAGAGGAGGAGGAGAACGTTAAACAGGAACGACAGCAGAGAGCTCAGATGCGCCCGCTCCACGGCTTGGCAAGACCCCCCCCACCACCACCACCGCGCATGCGCCCCTCCCCCAACCCCGTGGTGCGGTCGGCACTCACATGATGAACTCGTTGGGTTGGCACACCACGGTGGCCACGCCGCCGATGATGATCCAGGGATTCACCACCGTCTGCCCGCCCGTCACCGAGGTGCCACCTTCCTCCGCCGCGTCCTTGAAGCCCCTGATCATCAGTGGCACCACTTTGTCACGCTCCTGTCGAGGCAAGTAAATGGGGGGTGGGTGAGAGTGTCAGCCAAAGGGGAGGGGGAGGGGGGTCTCGCGGAGCTTCCCGCGGGATCTTGCTGTGCGCAACCCCGGTGTCGTTTTTAAAACAAGCCAGGCGAGCCTCTGAGCTCCTGTCCCCACCATCACCAACACCGCTCATCGCCACCTCCGGAACATCACCCGACTCCACCTCTCAGCTCACCCGCTGCTGAAACCCTCGCCCGGGACCCCATTACCTCCAGGTTCGACTATTCCAACTCACTCCGGGCTGGTCCGCCCTCCGTAAACCTCAACTCGTCCGGAACTCCGCTGACCCCGTGTCCGAACTCACACCGGGTCCCCTTCACCCGTCACCCCCTGTGCTCACTGACCCACACTGGCTCCCGGTCCGGCAACCCCTCCATTTTCAAACTCTCACCCTCGCTTTCAAATCCCTCCTCACCCCCTCCCTATCTCTGTAACCTCCTCCAGCCCCTACACCCCTCCCTATCTCTGTAACCTCCTCCAGCCCCTACACCCCACCCTATCTCTGTAACCTCCTCCAGCCCCTACAACCCTCCCTATCTCTGCAACCTCCTCCAGCACCTACAACGCTCCCTATCTCTGTAACCTCCTCCAGCCCCTACACCCCTCCCTATCTCTGTAACCTCCTCCAGCGCTTACACCCTCCCTATCTCTGTAATCCCCTCCCGCCCCCTACAACCCTCCCTATCCCTGTAACCCCCTCCCGCCCCCTACAACCCTCCCTATCTCTGTAACCTCCTCCAGCCCCTACAACCCTCCCTATCTCTGTAACCCCCTCCCGCCCCCTACAACCCTCCCTATCACTGTAACCTCCTCCAGCCCCGACAACCCTCCCTATCTCTGTAACCTCCTCCAGCCCCTACACCCTCCCTATCTCTGTAACCTCCTCCAGCCCCTACACCGTCCCTATCTCTGTAACCTCCTCCAGCCCCTACACCCCTCCCTATCTCTGTAACCTCCTCCAGCCCCTACACCCTCCCTATCTCTGTAACCTCCTCCAGCCCCTACACCGTCCCTATCTCTGTAACCTCCTCCAGCCCCTACACCCCTCCCCATCTCTGTAACCTCCTTCAGCCCCTACACCCCTCCCTATCTGTCACCTCCTACAGCCCCTACATCCCTCCCTATCTCTGTCACCTGCTCCAGCCCCTACAACCCTCCCTTTCTCTGTAACCTCCTACAACCCTCCGAGATCTCTGCACTCCTCCAATTCTGGCCTCTCAAGCATCCCAAGATTCCCATCGCTCCGCCATTGGCGGCCGTGCCTTCAGCTGCCTGGGGGGCCCTAACCTCTGGAATTCCCTCCCTAAACCTCTCCAGCCCACTCTCCCCCTTTAAGAAGCTCCTTAATAACCAAACTACCTGCCTGCTTTCAGTCACCTGTCCCGAACATCAGCCAATGTAGCTCAGGGTCAAATACTGTTTGAAACCACCCGCATGAATCACCACCAGCGTGGGGTGTTATTACGTTAAGGTGCAGACACCACAGCTGGAGTATCCTTATTCAAGGGAGGGCATACCTGCCCGGCAGGGAGTGTAACAAACGTTCATTAGACTGCTCCTGGGATCAGGGGGACCTGTCATAAGAGGAGGGATTGAGTACAGGGTGGTGCAGTGGTAATATCACCGGACTGGTCAATCCAGAGACCCAGAGACTAATGCTCTGGGGTGGACAAGGGTTCAAACCCCACCCCGGCCGCTGTTGGCGGAATTTAAATTCAGTTAATAAACCCAGAATCGAAAACCAGTCTCGGCGACGGTGACTGTGAAACTATTATCGATTGTGGTAAAAAACCCCATCTGGTTCACTAATGCCCCTTTCAGGGAGGTAAATCTGCCGCCCTTACCCCAGTCCGGCCCACACGTCCAGGCCCACAGCAACGTGGGTGACTCTTAAATGCCCCTCTGAGATGGCGCTAGCGAGTCCCTCAGGTCAGGGGGCAATTAGGGATGGGCAACAAATGCTGGGCCAGCCAGCGACTAGTCAAGTAAAAAAAAAATAATTCCCTGGGTTCCAGGAGAATGAGAGGCAATCTCACCGAAACGTATAAAACTCTGAGAGGGTTTGGCGGGGTCGATGTCCCCCACACTCCCGCCGGCCGGGCTGGAGAGTCTAAAACCCCGGGGTGGGGTGGGGGTCGGCCATTTTGGACGGGGGGCCAAGGAGAAATTCTTTCACTCGGGAGCGCTGGGGCTTCTCGAACCCCAGCTGCCTGGTAAGCGCCCCCCTTACCTTTTCAGTCATCTTCTGACTCACACTCAGCAGCATCAGCATGTTGTCGCACTCGGTGATGCCCATGGCGTACAGGTCGCTCAGGACGTTCGCGCAGGCGATGCGGCCCTGGGCACGAGAGAGAGAGAAAATAAACACAAAGCGTCAGGGTCAGGGCAGTCCGGGGGGTGGGGGGGTTTAAACTGATCTGGCGAGAGGCTTACGAGGCACAGATATCGGAGGGGGGGTGTCGCTCTGCAGCCTCTGGGAGCTTAAGCCGCCCGCGCCCGCCCAGAACGTACCATCATATACGGGTCATCCACCAACGGGTAGAAGAAATCTGTGGTCTGTACAAGGGAGAGCCCGCCATGCCGCAGTGGGATCACACAGGAGTCCATGCCGATCCCTGGAAGAGAGAAAGCGTCGCATATCAACTCCACACGAACACAAGGGCCGGAGGGGGGGGCAGCAGGAGGCCACTCGGCCCCTCGAGCCTGCTTTCCCCCAGTCAATAAGACAGTGGTTGATCGGACTGTGACCTCAACTCCATTTTCCTGCCCGTCCCCCTCATCAATCAGGAATCTGTCTAACTCGGCCTTGAATATATTCAGTGACCCGGCCCCCACTGCTCTCTGGGGCGGGGGGGGAGAGAATTCCACAGACTGACCACCCTCTGAGAGAAGAAATTCCTCCTCATCTCCGTCTTCAATGGGAGGCCCCTCATTCTGAAACTGTGCCCCCCTCCCCCCTCGTTCTAGATTCCCCCCCAACGAGGTGGGGATAAACATCCCCTCAGCATCCACCCTGTCAAACCCCCTCCCCTCAGAATCTGATATGTTTCAATAAGATCACCTCTCATTCTTCTCAACTCCAATGGGTAGAGGCCCAACCTGCTCAACCTTTCCTCATCAGACAAACCCCCTTCGTTCCCAGGAATCGGCCGAGTGAACCTTCTCTGAACGGCCTCCAATGCGAGTCTGTCCCTCCTTAAAGTGAAGCTCCGGTCAAAAGCGGTGACTCTCTGCGGGACCGATGGGCCCTGCAGTCTACATAAGGAATAGGGGCACACGTTAACGTTCTTATATAGGCTATGAGGAAAGGGCGGCTGCTTCCTCTCTGTGCCCTGTCTTAACCACCAGAGGCGGAGCAGGGGCTAAGCTTTGAACTCTGGCTCCGCAGCCATGGCGTGACCTCTGGGTTCGAAGGTCATGAGCTCCCGTCGCCCCTCCAGAGGCTTCGAGGCTGGTCTGCAGAGGGGAAGTCCGGCAACTGTACTTGCTGCTCCTGAGCAGGTAAGCAGGTGGTTAAGGGAGAGGGTGGCGTAGCGGGAACGTCTCTGGGCTAGTAATCCAGAGGCCCACAGCTAATGCTCTGGGGGTACACGGGTTTAAATCCCACTACGGCCGCTGATGGAATTTAAATTCAGTTAATAGAATCTGGAATTGGAAGCCAGTCTCAGTGATGGTGAGTGTGAAACTATCATCGATTATCGTAGAAACCCCATCTGGTTCACTAATGCCCCTTTAGGGAGGGAAATCTGCTGTCCTTACCCGGTCTGGCCTACACATGACTCCAGACCCACGGCCCCTCTAAAGTGGGCCCAGCAAGACACTCAGTTCAAGGGGCAATTAGGGATGGGCAACAGATGCTGGGCCCAGCCAGCGACGCCCACGTCCCACGAAAGGATTAAAACGAAAAAAAAAAGAAAGGGACGGTTTATGTGGACTTCCAGGAGGCATCCACCCAAAGACAGTGTTAACAAAGTCAGGAGCACGTGGAGTTAGAGGCAGCCTACAGGCAATGGGGCTTCAGGATTGCGTATAACAACTGGCAGACGTGAGGAGCGGGGTCCCTGGCCCCAGGAACTGTACTGAGGCGTCAGCTTTGCTTTTTCAGACAGAGATCTGAAGGATCCACAGTTGCTGATGACCCTGTTATGGGGCGGGCGGGGGGCACAGCTAAGAGCCTAAACGGGAGGACGCAGGCAGGTCTGGGCCTGACCAGGATGCCCCGTGTGTTCAGGTAGTCTGCCACGTGAAGCGGCTCACTGCCGGGGGCGGGGAGACACAGGCACTCTGAGCCACATGCTGTCAAACAGCGCACCCCGCTTAAAGAGGAAACACCGCGTGTGGCGTGGCACGGCACTCCCCACAGGAAACGAACAGGCCAAATCCCTTCTCTACACTCAGCCCGGGAGTGGGGGGATATCCAAAAAGTAACAATTCATTAATCGGGTAGCTCAGAAACGAGGAGGGATTATTTCGTCACTCGGGAGGGTGGTGAATCTTTGGAATTCTCGACCCCGGAGGGCGGTGGAGGCTCAGTCACCGGGTCAGGTTCGAGACAGGGACCGACACAGGTTCCCGGTTATTAAAGGTATCGAGGGGGGAGAGCGGTGCAAGGGTAGACAGTCACGGCGCGATCTGTTTGGACGGCGGAGAAGGCTCGGGGGGTGGGGTGGGGGAGGGAGAGAAGGGCTGAGCAGCCCCACTCTTAATGCCCCCCTTTCGAAGAGCCAGCACGGGCTCGATGGCCGAACAACCACCTGGTTGAGCTCGGGTCGATCTAGGATTCCCAACGGCTGAACGAATCCATTCTGGAGGAGGGGTGTGTGGGAGGGGGTAAGAGAAGATTCGTTATCAGAGACATTTATATATATATCACTCCCCCTCCACCACGCGGGAGAGGCAATGCATCAACTCACGCACACTGTCGTGAATTTAGACACCGAGGCGGGGGTAGCTTTATTTTTTGCACAGTTGGCCTCAGTACCGCAGATTTTTTTTTTGGTGGGGGGGGGGAACGTTGTGGCGAACGCTCCAGGGTCGGAGCCGCTGACGACCACCCGGTGACTTCGGGCCGAGGGGAAAATGGTGGGGGGCTGGGCAGCGATGCCGCACACAGTCGAATATCCCACCCATATTACAAACCGCCCACTGTGCCCCCACCCCCACACGTCTGCCCTCGCCCTTGGTCAAGGGGCACCAGACAAGGCTGCGGTCAAAGACCCACGAGGCGGAAAATTCCAGAAGCAGGGAAGGGTGGAAAAAGGGAGAGGCCCCTTTAAGCACACAACAGGACATATGTCTGTCAAAACCCGCCCCTCCCCACCCCTCAGCAGCCACTGATTGGTGGGGGTGAACGTCAATCAAAAGTCCAACAGCCGATTGGCACATCCAACTGTCAATCAAGCGCTGACCAAGGGCAGGAGGGGAACGCCAACCAATGAAATGCTTATGTCCGCCCACCCGCGCTGTTGACAAGGGAGCCTGCAAATCAGCCAGCGCCAACAGAGGAGGCGATGGTACACGCCCGCCGCCACTGATTGGCCGGGCCGCTTGTCCATCAACTAGTGCTGTCCAATGGCCAGTTAGCATCCGCCCTGTCGCCACCAATTGGATGTGCCGGCCGCCGATCAAACGGCTGCGTCCAATCAGAAAAGGGAAAGAGCCCGCCCAAATCGCCGATTGGCTGAACCGGCCGCCAGTCAAGGGGTGGGACGGGGTAAGCAGCCGGCCCCTCCGATTGCAGGCGGGCGCTGATTGGCCGGTTCGGCTGTCAGTCATTCAGGCGCCATTGGGTCCAGCGCCCCTCCTCTGCCGCGGCCTAGCCGTTCACGGATCCCGGAGCTCGCGTACGGGGGCGGGAACTCACCGATCCGCGGCATGACGGTGCCCAGAAACTGGTTCTCGTCGTCGCCTCCTCCTCCGCCGGCGCCCCCGCCGCCGCCAGCATCGGGCGGCGGGTCGGGCCCGAGTCCCTGCAGGAGTTTGAGCAGCACCTCCTGCGGGACCTTGCAGCCTCATCCCTTCAGGTCGGAGAGGGCGGTCAGGCGGAAGCCCTTGTCCAGCTCGTGGTCCTCGGGGTCGAAGGAGCGGTAGAAGGAGGCCGCCATTTTTCCCCCTCCAGTCGGAGCGACGCCGGGTGGGGAGGGAGCGGGGGTGGAGAAAGGGGAGGCCCCGCCCCCCTCGCGCATGCGCCCCGCCCTTTCCCGCCCATGGAAAGTTTAAATCCCAACGGCGCCAACGCCAGGGACTGCGCCTGCGCGGTCGGCCGACCGCCTAGGGGGTTGGAACTGCGCCTGCGCGGTCGGCCTGCCGCCTGGCGGATTGGGACTGCGCCTGCGCGGCCTGGGGGGGGGGGGGGGGGGGGAAGTTGGACGAAACTATTCCCCTCTGCAAAAGAGACGTGGGGGAGTTTCCGCAGTAGTGGGTCTCAACATGGATCAAAACTGACCTAAAATGCGTCATTCGTATCCTATACGTAGCCTTTCGTATTTATGATTTGTTACATTGAGCAGGAGTCCAAGACATCAATCCTGAATGCATTGATTTGACTTTGACTCCATTACTACCCCCCCCTCCTCCGCCTTTACCGTTTGGTACAGTCCGGCCACTCAAGCCCCGCCCCTCATCCATATTAATGAGACCCCTCATGAATATGCACATATTAATTTATCAGCTCCTCCCCCACCCTTCGCCCTCCATGTTGTCCTATCCCCAACACACACAATATTTCCCCCTTTGCATGGGGAGGGGGTGGTGGGGGGGTCATCATTGGAGCGTGAATACTGGGAGAGGGTCTGCGGATCGGCGTTACGGGAGGGGTTCAGGCTCCTGACCGCCGCCCGGTTGTGGGGTCCTGACAGAATCCGGCTCCCCCCCCCCGCGACGCACCCCGTGGCCGAATATCCCACGCTGTTCGGCTGGCGCCCCCGAGGGAGCCTGTCCCTCCGACATCCGGCAGCCCCTAGTGAGGAGGGGAGGCTTTAACCTAACCTCCTTGGCTCATAGGAACAGGCCATTCGGCCCCTCGAGTCTACTCCGCCGTGCAACTAGATCATGGCTGATTATCGCCAATTTCCCCTCACTAACCCCCCCCCCTCCATATCCCTCCATATCTTTAATAACTAGAAATCTACTGACCTCTGTCTTGAACATAACTCGATGACTGAGCCTCACGACAGCCTCTGGGGTGGACAATCCCAAAGATTCACCAACCCTCTGAGTGAAGAAATTCCTCCCTATCTCGGTCCTAAATGGCCGGCCCCTTATTCTGAGACTGTCCCCCCTGGTTCTAGACCCCCGCTCACCCCCTCCAGTCAGGGGGAAACGCCCTCCCTGCATCTCCCCTGTCGAGCCCAGTTAAGAATAAATTTCAGTGAGATCCCCTCTTCATTCTTCGAATCTCTAGAGAGCACAGGCCCGGTCTCCTCAATCTCCCCTCACAGGACAGTCCCGCCCATCCCAGGGATTAGTCTGGGGAACCTTCGCTGCACTCCCTCTACGGCAATAATATCCTCCCTTAGGTAAAGGGGACCCAAACTGCTCACACTACTCCAGGTGCTGTCTCACCCAAGGCTCCATACAATTGCAGCAAGACATCTTCACTCCTGTACTCAGACCCCTCTCACGATGATGGCCGACACACCACTCGCCTCCCCAATCTTAGCTTCCAGTGACCCCTGGACAAGGGCACCCAGGTCCCTTCGGACATTGGCACTTCCCAAACCTCTCACCGTTGAAGAAGCATTCTGCCTCCTGTTTTCCCGGCCAAAGCGGACAACCTCACACTCATCCACGTTGTATTGCACCTCCCGCGCTCTTGCCCCCTTCGCTTGGCCTGTCCAAATCTCCTTGAAGCCTCTTGGCAAGCTCCTCACAACGCACATTCCTACCTAGTTTTATGTCATCAGCAAATTTGGAAATATTACATTGTGAGGGAGGTCCTCACATCCAAACCATTGATATAGATCGTGAACAGCTAGGGCTCCCCCCCATCGTGTTGGCAATGATGTTAATCCATGCCCTTATGAATGAAACACAGTGTTGGAGCCCCACCCCCAACGCCCGCCGCTGCTCGGGGAGACATTTTGTGTGCACAGTGCGATCCCACGGACGGCCAAGACAACCTGGCATTGGTCGAGCGTGGGGCCACTTTCATTCCTCCTGCCTCTGTCTCGTCTGCTGCGTAAAAGGGATAAACATGAACCCACAGCACCCCCACCCCAATTCACATACAACAGCACTTCATAAATCTCAGTGCACCATACGCCACCATATTTTGGTCCAACCACATCCTCACCTCTGCCTTTGATGCACTCCTTAAAACTCGTTAAACCCATTGCTCGCTGTCTCTTGCTGTCTCTCTCTCGCTCTCTGCCTCTTGCTCTCTCTCTCGCTCTCTGTCTCTTGCTCTCTGTCTCGCTCTGTCTCTTGCTCTCTCTCTCGCTCTCTGTCTCTTGCTCTCTCTCTCTCGCTCTCTGTCTCTTGCTCTCTCTCTCGCTCTGTCTCTTGCTCTCTCTCTCGCTCTCTGTCTCTTGCTCTCTCTCGTTCTCTGTCTCTTGCTCTCTCTCTCGCTCTCTGTCTCTTGCTCTCTCTCGCTCTCTGTCTCTTGCTCTCTCTCTCGCTCTCTCTGTCTCTTGCTCTCGCTCTCTGTCTCTAGCTCTCTCTCTCGCTCTCTGTCTCTAGCTCTCTCTCTCGCTCTCTGTCTCTTGCTCTCTCTCTCGCTCTCTGTCTCTTGCTCTCTCTCTCATTCTCTGTCTCTTGCTCTCTCTCTCGCTCTCTGTCTCTTGCTCTCTCGCTCTCTGTCTCTTGCTCTCTCTCTCTCGCTCTCTGTTATGACACAGCCGATGGTAGAGGCTGACTTGTCCCAAATCCCAGAGGATTTGAAACAACTGGCATAACCCATTTTTGCAATCTGTAATTTCGAGCCGCAGGCTCTGAATTCAGTGGGAATAAGACCACCGAGTCTCGAGGTTTTTAATATAAAACTAAATTAAACATTTATTAATTTGACAACAAATTAAACACATACACACATGGCCACAAATTACGACTATAATAACTTCTTAACAAATCCCCAAATGAATCACCCCCCAGGTAAACCTCCACTAAGGTAACAGTAACCCATAGACTTTAAACAGACAGCAGGCAAAGCACATTTGACCTTATGAATTCCAAATCTTTCTTTTTTGGAAAAATATACTTTATTCATAAAATATCTGAAAGAACATTACAAAATATTTCTAAATGGCCTTCACAAAAGTGCAGTCAGATTCAACTGTTACACAAGGTACTTCAATACAATCAATGACTGTTACAGTCATTTCAATATGGTCATTACAAACAGTCAGACAGTGCAATGGGATTGGAGTTATCGATGTACATCATGTTGCGCTCTGAGGTGCTTCAATACAATACATTTAGTATTCACTGTATACATTTATTGTACACAGTCCGAGGGGTCTATACAATTCCCAGTCCCTCAGTGCACTATGGCTGAAAGGTCTTAGATAGTGACCTTTCCCCATTGCGTTGGCTGCCCCAAGCTTTAGAGCGTCCCTCAGCACGTAGTCCTGGACTTTGGATTGTGCCAGTCTGCAATATTCGGTCCGGGACAACTCTTTACACTGGAAGACCAACAAGCTTCGGGCAGACCAAAGAGCGTCTTTCACCGAGTTGATGATCCTCCAGCTGCAGTCAATGTTTGTCTCGGTGTGTGTCCCTGGGAACAGCCCGTAGAGCACAGAGTCCTGTGTCACAGAACTGCTCGGGATGAACCTCGACAGCAACCACTGCATCTCTCTCCAGACCTTCTTTGCAAAGGCACAATCCACAAGGAGGTGAACAACGGTCTCGTCCCCACCAAAGCCACCTTGAGGGCAACGTGCAGAGGGGGTGAGACTCCTGGCGTGTTGGAAGGATCTGACAGGGGGAGGGCCTTTCTCACCACCAGCCAAGCTACGTCTTGGTGCTTGTTGGAAAGTTCTGGCGATGAGGCATTCTGCCAAATGGCTTTGACAGGAACCATCCCACAGGATCCACCTCTCCTTTCCCCTCTAAGGGCCTCTAAGACGTTACTTGCCGACCACTGCCTGATGGACTTGTGGTCAAAGGTGTTTCTCTGCATAAATTTCCCCACCAGGGACAGGTGGTGCGGCACGGTCCAACTTGACCCATCCTTCGCAACACCGGGGACAGGTAGACCCTCAGCACCTAGTGACACTTGGCGTTTGCGTACCGAGGGTCTACACACACACAGCTCGATGCAGCCGCACACAAAGGTGGCCATCAGTATGAGGGCGATGTCGGGCACGTTTTTTTTGCCCCCCCCTTTATCTAGAGGCTTGTACATCGCGTCCCTGCGGACACGATCCATTTTCGACCTCCGGATAAAGCGGAAGATGGCTCGGGTGATGCCCATCGCGCGGGAGGTTTATTTTCGAATTGGTCGGAAGGGCACTAGGTCTTAAATGCCTCTACCTCACACACACAACCTCCTTCCTTTATATACCGAGCTTTCCCTTTGAACGTAAACCCTCCATTGTACCACTAGGTCTATCTCTGTAACCTCCTGTCAACACTCCGAGATATTTGCACTCCTCCGATTCTGCCCTCTCATGAATCCCCTCCCTTCCCCAAACATCGCTCTGTCATTGTGTTGAACTTTAAAATGGGGGCGTTGCCGGACCGGTAGCCGGTGTAGGTCAGTGAGGGCGATGGGTGAACGGAGGGTGCGGGTTTGGACACGGCGAGGGGGGGTTGGATTCTGGGTGAGCTGAGCTTTACGGAGGGGGTGGGATGTGGGGAGTCGGGGACAGGTTGTGTCTGGAGGTGACGAAGGTGGCGGACGAGCTGAGGCGGGGTAGGGGGGTGGGAGGCGTTATGGTGCTGGAGGTCGGTGAGGGGTGAGATAGGCCGGTCAGGAGATCAGCTCGGGGGATGGGGTGGTCCGGTGGGGGGGGGCGGAGGTGGCCAAACATCGCACTGCGGCCAGGGGCAGGCGGAGGGAGGGCGAGCGGACGAGTATTACTGGGACCCCGCCCACCCCGGCCTGGGTTTTGGGTGTGAGACCCTGGTCTCGGGGAGGGGGCGGGGATCTGAGGGGCCCCCCATGACACTCCGGGAGTTCTCGGATCCCCGTGACGTTGGGTCCGATTGTGAGCTCACAAGGATAAGGGCTCTGTCGTGACGACAGGCCCCGTCGCCAAGGTGACCAGACCTTAAGAAGGCATCGAGTGCTTTATCCCGCCCAGAATTGTTGGTGCCTCATCCATCGATGCCAAGAGCTGGGAGGGTCTAGTAGCACGAGGCAGGGGGATCTCGACACCTCTGTGTGACCGGGGTGGTGGGTACGATCGAGCGTCGCGGCCCAGCCATGTATCTGTACACCTGGCTAACCGTGGCCTTGCTTCAGGTTTCCATTGCGGAGTTGGGTAGGTTACAGCGTCTACATTCCCCCCGCCACATCCCTCAAAACCCTGCTACTCCCTCCCCCCGCCACATCCCTCCCCACCCCACCCCGCCACATCCCTCAAAACCCTGCTACTCCCTCCCCCCGCCACATCCCGCCACATCCCTCAAAACCCTGCTACATCCATCCCCCCGCCACATCCCTCACCACCCTGCTACATTCCTCACCACCCCCACCCCGCCACATCCCTCCCCACCCCACCGCCACATCCCTCTCCCCCCACCCCGCCACATCCCTCCCCACCAACACCGCCACATCCCTTCCCACCCACCGCCACATCCCTCCCCATCCACCCCGCCACATCCCTCCCCACCCACCCTGCTACATCCCTCCCCACCCACCCCGCCACATCCCTCCCCACCCATCCTGCTACATCCCTCCCCACCCACCCTGCTACATCCCTCCCCACCCACACCGCCACATCCCTCCCCACCCACCCTGCTACATCCCTCCCCACCCACCCTGCTACATCCCTCCCCATCCACCCCGCCACATCCCTCCCCACCCACCCTGCTACATCCCTCCCCACCCACCCTGCTACATCCCTCCCCACCCACCCCGCCACATCCCTCCCCACCCACCCTGCTACATCCCTCCCCACCCACATCGCCACATCCCTCCCCACCCACCCCGCCACATCCCTCCCCACCCACCCTGCTACATCCCTCACCACCAACGCCGCCACATCCCTCCCCCCACATCCCTCCCCCACGCCGCCATATCCCTCCCCCCGCCACATCCCTCCCCCCCCACCGCCACATCCCTCACCACCCACCCCGCTACATCCCTCCCCAACCCACCCTGCTACATCCCACCCCGCCACATCCCTCCCCACCCTGCTACATCCCTCCCGACCGCCACATCCCTCCCCACCACCCCGCCACATCCCTCCCCACCCACCCCGCCACATCCCTCCCCACCCACCCCGCCACATCCCTCCCCACCCCGCCACATCCCTCCCCCACCCTGCTACATCCCTCCCCACCTTGCTACATCCCTCACCACCGCCACATCCATCCCCCACCCAGCCACATCCCTCCCCGCCCACCCCGCCACATCCCTCCCCACCCACCCCGCCACATCCCTCCCCACCCACCCCGCCACATCCCTCCCCACCCCGCCACATCCCTCCCCCACCCTGCTACATCCCTCCCCACCTTGCTACATCCCTCACCACCGCCACATCCATCCCCCACCCAGCCACATCCCACCCCGCCACATCCCTCCCCACCCACCCCGCCACATCCCACCCCAACCCACCCTGCTACATCCCTCCCCCCCACCCCGCCACATCCCTCCCCACCCTGCTACATCCCTCCCCACCGCCACATCCCTCCCCACCACCCCGCCACATCCCTCCCCACCCACCCTGCCACATCCCTCACCACCAACCCCGCTACATCCCTCCCCACCCACCCCGCCACATCCCTCCCCACCCCGCCACATCCCTCCCCCACCCTGCTACATCCCTCCCCACCTTGCTACATCCCTCACCACCGCCACATCCACCCCCACCCAGCCACATCCCACCCCGCCACATCCCTCCCCACCCACCCTGCCACATCCCACCCCAACCCACCCTGCTACATCCCTCCCCCCCACCCCGCCACATCCCTCCCCACCCTGCTACATCCCTCCCCACCGCCACATTCCTCCCCACCACCCCGCCACATCCCTCCCCACCCACCCTGCCACATCCCTCACCACCAACCCCGCTACATCACTCCCCACCCCCACCCCGCCACATCCCTCCCCCCCCACCCCGCCACATACCTCACCCCCACCCCGCCACATCCCTCCCCCGCCACATCCCTCAAAACCCTGCTACATCCCTCACCACCCACCCGCCACATCCCTCCCCTCCCCGCCACATCCCTCCCCACTCTGCTACATCCCTCCCCACCGCCACATCCCTCACCACCAACACCGCCACATCCCTCCCCCCCTCATGCCTCCCCACCCTGCTACATCCCTCCCCACCTCCACATCACTCACCACCAACAACGCCACATCCCTCCCCCCCACATCCCTCCCCACCCTGCCACATCCCTCCCCCCGCCACATCCCTCCCCACCCCGCCACATCCCTCAAAACCCTGCTACATCCCTCACCACCCACCCGCCACATCCCTCCCCTCCCGCCACACCCCTCCCCACCCTGCTACATCCCTCCCCTCCCCACCCTGCCACATCCCTCCCCACCCTGCTACATCCCTCCCCTCCCCACCCTGCTACATCCCTCCCCTCCCCACCCTGCTACATCCCTCCCCACCCTGCTACATCCCTCCCCTCCCCACCCTGCTACATCCCTCCCCTCCCCACCCTGCTACATCCCTCACCACCAACGCCGCCACATCCCTCCTCACCCTGCTATATCCCTCCCCACCGCCACATCCCTCCCCACCAACACCGCCACATCCGTCACCCCGCCACATCCCTCCCCACCCCGCCACATCCCTCACCACCAACGCCGCCACATCCCTCCCCCCCACATCCCTCCCCACCCTGCCACATCCCTCCCCACCCCGCCACATCCCTCCCCCACCCTGCTACATCCCTCCCCACCCTGCCACATCCCTCGCACCGCCACATCCCTCCCACCACCACATCCCTCCCCCCGCCACATCCCTCCCCACCCTGCTACATCCCTCCCCTCCCCACCCTGCTACATCCCTCCCCTCCCCACCCTGCTACATCCCTCCCCACCCTGCTACATCCCTCCCCTCCCCACCCTGCTACATCCCTCCCCTCCCCACCCTGCTACATCCCTCACCACCAACGCCGCCACATCCCTCCTCACCCTGCTATATCCCTCCCCACCGCCACATCCCTCCCCACCAACACCGCCACATCCGTCACCCCACCACATCCCTCCCCACCCCGCCACATCCCTCACCACCAACGCCGCCACATCCCTCCTCACCCTGCTATATCCCTCCCCACCGCCACATCCCTCCCCACCAACACCGCCACATCCGTCACCCCGCCACATCCCTCCCCACCCCGCCACATCCCTCACCACCAACGCCGCCACATCCCTCCCCACCGCCACATCCCTCCCCACCCTGCTACATCCCTCCCCCACCCTGCTACATCCCTCCCCTCCCCACCCTGCTACATCCCTCCCCCACCCTGCTACATCCCTCCCCTCCCCACCCTGCTACATCCCTCCCCTCCCCACCCTGCTACATCCCTCCCCTCCCCACCCTGCTACATCCCTCCCCTCCCCACCCTGCTACATCCCTCCCCTCCCCACCCTGCTACATCCCTCCCCTCCCCACCCTGCTACATCCCTCCCCCACCCTGCTACATCCCTCCCCTCCCCACCCTGCTACATCCCTCCCCTCCCCACCCTGCTACATCCCTCCCCTCCCCACCCTGCTACATCCCTCCCCTCCCCACCCTGCTACATCCCTCCCCTCCCCACCCTGCTACATCCCTCCCCTCCCCACCCTGCTACATCCCTCCCACCACCACATCCCTCCCCACCCTGCTACATCCCTCCCCCCCACCCCGCCACATCCCTCCCCCGCCACATCCCTCCCCACCCTGCTACATCCCTCCCCCCCACCCCGCCACATCCCTCCCCCGCCACATCCCTCCCGCTGCCACATCCCCCTCCCCACCCCCCTGCATCCCTCCCCCCCACCCTGCCACATCCCTCCCCACCCCGCCACATCCCTCCCCACCCCCCTGCATCCCTCCCCCCCACCCTGCCACATCCCTCCCCACCCCGCCACATCCCTCCCCACCCCCCTGCATCCCTCCCCCCCACCCTGCCACATCCCTCCCCACCCCGCCACATCCCTCCCCACCCCGCCAGATCCCTCCCCACCCCGCCACATCCCTCCCCCCCACCCCGCCACATCCCTCCCCCCCACCCCGCCACATCCCTCCCCACCCCGCCACATCCCTCCCCACCCCGCCACATCCCTCCCCCCCACCCCGCCACATCCCTCCCCCCCACCCCGCCACATCCCTCCCCCCCACCCTGCCACATCCCTCCCCACCCCGCCACATCCCTCCCCACCCCGCCACATCCCTCCCCCCCACATCCCTCCCCCCCACCCTGCCACATCCCTCCCCACCCCGCCACATCCCCCTCCCCACCCCCCTGCATCCCTCCCCCCCACCCTGCCACATCCCTCCCCACCCCGCCACATCCCTCCCCCCCACATCCCTCCCCCCCACCCCGCCACATCCCTCCCCCCCACCCCGCCACATCCCTCCCCCCCACCCCGCCACATCCCTCCCCCCCACCCCGCCACATCCCTCCCCACCCCGCCACATCCCTCCCCCCCACCCCGCCACATCCCTCCCCCCCACATCCCTCCCCCCCACCCCGCCACATCCCTCCCCCCCACCCCGCCACATCCCTCCCCACCCCGCCACATCCCTCCCCCACCCTGCTACATCCCTCCCCACCTTGCTACATCCCTCACCACCGCCACATCCATCCCCCACCCAGCCACATCCCACCCCGCCACATCCCTCCCCACCCACCCCGCCACATCCCACCCCAACCCACCCTGCTACATCCCTCCCCCCCACCCCGCCACATCCCTCCCCACCCTGCTACATCCCTCCCCACCGCCACATCCCTCCCCACCACCCCGCCACATCCCTCCCCACCCACCCTGCCACATCCCTCACCACCAACCCCGCTACATCCCTCCCCACCCACCCCGCCACATCCCTCCCCACCCCGCCACATCCCTCCCCCACCCTGCTACATCCCTCCCCACCTTGCTACATCCCTCACCACCGCCACATCCACCCCCACCCAGCCACATCCCACCCCGCCACATCCCTCCCCACCCACCCTGCCACATCCCACCCCAACCCACCCTGCTACATCCCTCCCCCCCACCCCGCCACATCCCTCCCCACCCTGCTACATCCCTCCCCACCGCCACATTCCTCCCCACCACCCCGCCACATCCCTCCCCACCCACCCTGCCACATCCCTCACCACCAACCCCGCTACATCACTCCCCACCCCCACCCCACCACATCCCTCCCCCCCCACCCCGCCACATACCTCACCCCCACCCCGCCACATCCCTCCCCCGCCACATCCCTCAAAACCCTGCTACATCCCTCACCACCCACCCGCCACATCCCTCCCCTCCCCGCCACATCCCTCCCCACTCTGCTACATCCCTCCCCACCGCCACATCCCTCACCACCAACACCGCCACATCCCTCCCCCCCTCATGCCTCCCCACCCTGCTACATCCCTCCCCACCTCCACATCACTCACCACCAACAACGCCACATCCCTCCCCCCCACATCCCTCCCCACCCTGCCACATCCCTCCCCCCGCCACATCCCTCCCCACCCCGCCACATCCCTCAAAACCCTGCTACATCCCTCACCACCCACCCGCCACATCCCTCCCCTCCCCGCCACACCCCTCCCCACCCTGCTACATCCCTCCCCTCCCCACCCTGCCACATCCCTCCCCACCCTGCTACATCCCTCCCCTCCCCACCCTGCTACATCCCTCCCCTCCCCACCCTGCTACATCCCTCCCCACCCTGCTACATCCCTCCCCTCCCCACCCTGCTACATCCCTCCCCTCCCCACCCTGCTACATCCCTCACCACCAACGCCGCCACATCCCTCCTCACCCTGCTATATCCCTCCCCACCGCCACATCCCTCCCCACCAACACCGCCACATCCGTCACCCCCGCCACATCCCTCCCCACCCCGCCACATCCCTCACCACCAACGCCGCCACATCCCTCCCCCCCACATCCCTCCCCACCCTGCCACATCCCTCCCCACCCCGCCACATCCCTCCCCCACCCTGCTACATCCCTCCCCACCCTGCCACATCCCTCGCACCGCCACATCCCTCCCACCACCACATCCCTCCCCCCGCCACATCCCTCCCCACCCTGCTACATCCCTCCCCTCCCCACCCTGCTACATCCCTCCCCTCCCCACCCTGCTACATCCCTCCCCACCCTGCTACATCCCTCCCCTCCCCACCCTGCTACATCCCTCCCCTCCCCACCCTGCTACATCCCTCACCACCAACGCCGCCACATCCCTCCTCACCCTGCTATATCCCTCCCCACCGCCACATCCCTCCCCACCAACACCGCCACATCCGTCACCCCACCACATCCCTCCCCACCCCGCCACATCCCTCACCACCAACGCCGCCACATCCCTCCTCACCCTGCTATATCCCTCCCCACCGCCACATCCCTCCCCACCAACACCGCCACATCCGTCACCCCGCCACATCCCTCCCCACCCCGCCACATCCCTCACCACCAACGCCGCCACATCCCTCCCCACCGCCACATCCCTCCCCACCCTGCTACATCCCTCCCCCACCCTGCTACATCCCTCCCCTCCCCACCCTGCTACATCCCTCCCCCACCCTGCTACATCCCTCCCCTCCCCACCCTGCTACATCCCTCCCCTCCCCACCCTGCTACATCCCTCCCCTCCCCACCCTGCTACATCCCTCCCCTCCCCACCCTGCTACATCCCTCCCTCCCCACCCTGCTACATCCCTCCCCTCCCCACCCTGCTACATCCCTCCCCCACCCTGCTACATCCCTCCCCTCCCCACCCTGCTACATCCCTCCCCTCCCCCACCCTGCTACATCCCTCCCCTCCCCACCCTGCTACATCCCTCCCCTCCCCACCCTGCTACATCCCTCCCCTCCCCACCCTGCTACATCCCTCCCCTCCCCACCCTGCTACATCCCTCCCACCACCACATCCCTCCCCACCCTGCTACATCCCTCCCCCCCACCCCGCCACATCCCTCCCCCGCCACATCCCTCCCCACCCTGCTACATCCCTCCCCCCCACCCCGCCACATCCCTCCCCCGCCACATCCCTCCCGCTGCCACATCCCCCTCCCCACCCCCCTGCATCCCTCCCCCCCACCCTGCCACATCCCTCCCCACCCCGCCACATCCCTCCCCACCCCCCTGCATCCCTCCCCCCCACCCTGCCACATCCCTCCCCACCCCGCCACATCCCTCCCCACCCCCCTGCATCCCTCCCCCCCACCCTGCCACATCCCTCCCCACCCCGCCACATCCCTCCCCACCCCGCCAGATCCCTCCCCACCCCGCCACATCCCTCCCCCCACCCCGCCACATCCCTCCCCCCCACCCCGCCACATCCCTCCCCACCCCGCCACATCCCTCCCCACCCCGCCACATCCCTCCCCCCCACCCCGCCACATCCCTCCCCCCCACCCCGCCACATCCCTCCCCCCCACCCTGCCACATCCCTCCCCACCCCGCCACATCCCTCCCCACCCCGCCACATCCCTCCCCCCCCACATCCCTCCCCCCCACCCTGCCACATCCCTCCCCACCCCGCCACATCCCCCTCCCCACCCCCCTGCATCCCTCCCCCCCACCCCGCCACATCCCCCTCCCCACCCCCCTGCATCCCTCCCCCCCACCCCGCCACATCCCTCCCCCCCACATCCCTCCCCCCCACCCCGCCACATCCCTCCCCCCCACCCCGCCACATCCCTCCCCCCCACCCCGCCACATCCCTCCCCCCCACCCCGCCACATCCCTCCCCACCCCGCCACATCCCTCCCCCCCACCCCGCCACATCCCTCCCCCCCACATCCTCCCCCCCACCCCGCCACATCCCTCCCCACCCCGCCACATCCCTCCCCACCCCGCCACATCCCTCCCCCCCACATCCCTCCCCCCCACCCCGCCACATCCCTCCCCACCCCGCCACATCCCTCCCCCCCACCCCGCCACATCCCTCCCCCCCACATCCCTCCCCCCCACCCCGCCACATCCCTCCCCCCCACCCCGCCACATCCCTCCCCACCCCGCCACAGCAGCATTCCACGGCGGGTGGCTGGGTGAGGCTTCGTACCATCGGTCTCACTCGGCCGGAGCTCCCGTGCCTCGGGAGTCAGGAGGTTACTCCAGGCGCCTGATTCCGACCACTGCCGCGGCTGAGGGAGCGCCGCACTGTCGGAGGGTCAGTGCTGAGGGAGCGCCGCACTGTCGGAGGGTCAGTGCTGAGGGAGCGCCGCACTGTCGGAGGGTCAGTGCTGAGGAAGCGCCGCACTGTCGGAGGGTCAGCGCTGAGGGAGCGCCGCACTGTCGGAGGGTCAGTGCTGAGGGAGCGCCGCACTGTCGGAGGGTCAGCGCTGAGGGAGCGCCGCACTGTCGGAGGGTCAGTGCTGAGGGAGCGCCGCACTGTCGGAGGGTCAGTGCTGAGGGAGCGGGGCACTGTCGGAGGGTCAGCGCTGAGGGAGCGCCGCACTGTCGGAGGGTCAGTGCTGAGGGAGCGCCGCACTGTCGGAGGGTCAGCGCTGAGGGAGCGCCGCACTGTCAGAGGGTCAGTGCTGAGGGAGCGCCGCACTGTCGGTGCTGAGGGAGCGCCGCACTGTCGGAGGGTCAGTGCTGAGGGAGCGCCGCACTGTCGGAGGGTCAGCGCTGAGGGAGCGCCGCGCTGTCGGAGGGTCAGTGCTGAGGGAGCGCCGCACTGTCGGAGGGTCAGCGCTGAGGGAGCGCCGCACTGTCGGAGGGTCAGTGCTGAGGGAGCGCCGCACTGTCGGAGGGTCAGTGCTGAGGGAGCGCCGCACTGTCGGAGGGTCAGTGCTGAGGGAGCGCCGCACTGTCGGAGGGTCAGTGCTGAGGAAGCGCCGCACTGTCGGAGGGTCAGCGCTGAGGGAGCGCCGCACTGTCGGAGGGTCAGTGCTGAGGGAGCGCCGCACTGTCGGAGGGTCAGCGCTGAGGGAGCGCCGCACTGTCGGAGGGTCAGTGCTGAGGGAGCGCCGCACTGTCGGAGGGTCAGTGCTGAGGGAGCGCCGCACTGTCGGAGGGTCAGCGCTGAGGGAGCGCCGCACTGTCGGAGGGTCAGTGCTGAGGGAGCGCCGCACTGTCGGAGGGTCAGCGCTGAGGGAGCGCCGCACTGTCAGAGGGTCAGTGCTGAGGGAGCGCCGCACTGTCGGTGCTGAGGGAGCGCCGCACTGTCGGAGGGTCAGTGCTGAGGGAGCGCCGCACTGTCGGAGGGTCAGCGCTGAGGGAGCGCCGCACTGTCGGAGGGTCAGTGCTGAGGGAGCGCCGCACTGTCGGTGCTGAGGGAGCGCCGCACTGTCGGAGAGGGTCAGTGCTGAGGGAGCGCCGCACTGTCGGAGGGTCAGCGCTGAGGGAGCGCCGCACTGTCGGAGGGTCAGCGCTGAGGGAGCGCCGCACTGTCGGAGGGTCAGTGCTGAGGGAGCGCCGCACTGTCGGAGGGTCAGCGCCGAGGGAGCGCCGCACTGTCGGAGGGTCAGCGCTGAGGGAGCCCTGAAAATCCCTCTCTACTTCCCTAGTTGTGCGATTCGCAAGCACACTGGTCCCATCGCGGTTCAGGTGTAAACCATCCCAACAGTACAGCCCCCACTTTCCCCAGTATTGGTACCAGTGCCCCATGAACCAGAACCCACTTCTCCCACACCAGTCTACCAGCCACACCTTCATCTCTCTCATCTTACTTGCTCCGTGCCAGTTTGCACATGGCTCAGGTAATAATCCAGAGATTATCACCTTTGAGGTTCTACTTCTTAATTTGGTGCCTAGCTTCTCATACCGACTATGCAGAATCTCCCTCCTTGCCCTGCCTATGTCGCTGGTACCTATATAGACCACGACAACTGGATCCTCCCCCTCCCACTGCAAGTTCCTCTCCAGCCCTGAGCAGATGTCCCGAATCCTGGCACCGGGCAGGCAACACAGCCGTCTAGACCCTCACTCTTTGCTGCAGAGAACAGCGTCAATACCTCTCACTATATTGTCCCCTACTACCCTACATTCCTGTTCGCTACCCCCGTCTTCTGGAACAAAGTGTCCAGGTATTTCTCCCCTTCCCTTACGCTGCGCAGTGTCTGCAGTTCGGCCTCCAGATCAATAATCCTGATCTGGAATTCCTCTAGGTGCTTACACTTCCTGCAGACATGTTTGTCATGGATCACCTTGGCATCAGAAAGCTCCCACATTCTACAGCTGCAACACACCTGTCCTGCCATTGTTACTAATTTTATTTAGTAAACTTAATTTAATTAGTCACTTAATTAACTTAGAATAATTCCGATGTGTACCACACCCTTTCCCCTGTACACCGAATTCCCACGTGAACCTAACTCACTATTCACTCAGTCTCCGTCACACTTCGGCATAGTCGCCTGCCTGCTCGTGTGCCCCTTACTGACCATGCGGTTTGAAAAGCCTGTCTCTTTTATAGACCCTCTGATCAGTCACTAGCTAGTTTGGCTTCAGGCTGCAGTGATTAACGCCACTTGAACCAACCGCTTTCAGGTGATTGACGGATAACTGCCACTCCAGGCAGTTCCCTGTTTCACAAGCTACCCCAACTTACTTGAGGGTTAGCGCCGTGTCAGACCTCGACTCTTAACCTATAGTTAAACCCTGAAAAGGACTTAGCCGAACTTACCCTCGTGAACCCAACCCACCACTCCCTCGGTCTCCAGCGCGGCCGCGCGCATGGTCCGATCCCGCGGCCAGTGGTGGAGGAAGAGCAGAGGGACGACATTCTCCCAGATGTCGTTGGGGGGGGGCCAATATTTATCCTCCGACCAACATCGCTCGAACTAGGTTCACCCGGATCGTCATGGCCTTGCTGATGGTGGGATCTTGCTGTGCGCAACCCGGCGTCTCCTACGTGACAACAGTTGGAGGGGAGGGGGGCACGCTTCAGGAAAAGCTCCTTCCTTGGCTGTGAGGCGCTTTGGACGTCCTGAGGGGTGGGAGTTTGAAGGAACGCCAGTCTTTCTCTCCCATCTTTGCTCCCGTTGATATTCATGGACCTCTGCTCTACCCCTCCGCAGATTTTGTGCAGGTCTTCGACATCCTGATTACGGCCGAGGGCACCAACTCCTCGTTCCACCCGGAGATTCTCTTCCTCAACGCGTCGGGGTTCGTGCTGGCCAGACTGGGAGGGTCAGCCACGCTATACTGTCGAATCATGTTGGTGGACGACTCCCCCGACACCAAGTACAAGGTGCACTGGGAGACGGGCCGTTTCGCCGACCTGGTTGTGGCCCAGATCGACCAGAGCCGCGATGCGGCCCCCATCATCCACCCCAGCTACCAGGGCCGTCTCACCCTGCTCTCCCACGGCCCAGAGAACCACCTCCACTTCACCAACATCCAGGAGCAGGACTTTGGCGAGTACATCTGCAAGGGGCAGATCGTGGGCCAGGAGGGAGAGTCGTTCTCTTCGCTGTCGGTGCTGGCCGAGGGTAAGTGTGTCTGGCTCCACCACCACCCCCAGGGAAAACCGGGTACGGGGCTGGGGGAGAGGGAGGGTGGAGAGAGACGGAGGGCTAGAGAGAGAGAGGGAGGGATGGAGAGAGAAGAGGGAGAGTGAGGGGAGAGGGAGAGCAAGGGAGGGATGGAGAGAGAGAGAGGGCTAGAGGGAGAGGGAGGGATGGAGAGAGAAGAGGGAGAGCGAGGGGGAGAGGGAGAGCAAGGGAGGGATGGAGAGAGAGAGAGGGCTAGAGAGAGAGGGAGGGATGGAGAGAGAAGAGGGAGAGCGAGGGGGAGAGGGAGAGCAAGGGAGGGACGGATGGAGAGAGGGGGCTAGAGAGAGAGGGAGGGATGGAGAGAGAAGAGGGAGAGCGAGGGGGAGAGGGAGAGCGAGGGAGGGATGGAGAGAGAGAGAGGGCTAGAGAGAGAGGGAGGGATGGAGAGAGAAGAGGGAGAGCGAGGGGGAGAGGGAGAGCAAGGGAGGGATGGAGAGAGAAGAGGGAGAGTGAGGGAGAGAGTGAGAGCGAGGGAGGGATGGAGAGAGAGAGAGGACTAGAGAGAGAAGGAGGGATGGAGAGAGAGAGAGGACTAGAGAGAGAGGGAGGGATGGAGAGAGAGAGAGGACTAGAGAGAGAGGGAGGGATGGAGAGAGAGAGAGGACTAGAGAGAGGGGGAGGGATGGAGAGAGAAGAGGGAGAGCGAGGGGGAGAGGGAGAGCGAGGGAGGGATGGATAGAGAGAGAGCGAGGGATGGAGAGAGAAGAGGGAGAGCGAGGGATGGAGAGAGAAGAGGGAGAGCGAGGGAGGGATGGATAGAGAGAGAGGGCTAGAGAGAGAGGGAGGGATGGAGAGAGAAGAGGGAGAGCGAGGGGGAGAGGGAAAGCAAGGGAGGGATGGAGAGAGAGGGAGGGATGGAGAGAGAGGGAGGGATGGAGAGAGAGGAGGGAGAGAGGGGGAGAGGGAGAGCGAGGGAGGGATGGAGAGAAGGGGGAGAGGGAGAGAGAGAGGGAGGGATAGTGGGAGAGGGGTGGAGAGATGGAGGGAGGGATAGAGAGAGAGAGGAAGTGATGGAGAGAGAGGGAGGGAGAGAGAGATGTAGTGAGAGACAGAGGGATGGAGAGAGAGGGAGAGAGGGAGGGATGGAGAAAGGGAGGGATGGAGAGAGAGAGACGGATGAGGAGATGGGATGGAGGGATGAAGTGAGGGATGCCGAGAGAGGGAGGGAGGGTTGAGAGAAAGAAGAATGAAGAGAGGGGGGATGGGGAGAGGGAGGAATGGAGTCGGGGATAGAGAGATGGAGAAAGGGATAAAGAGAGAGGGAGAGATGGAGAGAGAGGGTCAGGGAGAGAGAGTGAGGGGAGAGAGAGAGAGACACACACAAATGGGGAGAGAGGGAGGGAGGGATAGAGAGAGGGGGAGGGATGGAGAAATGGATGGAGGGAGAGATGGAGAGAGATGGATGGGGAGAGAGGGCTGGGGAGAGAAGGAGGGATGGAGAAAGCGAGGGAAGGGGAGAGAGAGGGATGGAGAGAGAGAGGGACGGAGAGAGAGAGAGTGAGGGAAGGATGGAGAGAGGGAGTGAAGGATGGAAAGAGGAAGGGAGGGATAGAGAAGGTAGAGGGAGAGAGGGAGGAATGGAGAGAGACTGATGGAGAGAGAGAAGAAGGGAGAGGGAGGAATGGAGAGATGGAGAGAGGGGGATGGGGAGAGAGGGGGATGGGGAGAGTGGGAGAGAGATGAATGGGAAGAGAGGGATGGAGGGAGGGGTGGAGAGATGGAGTGAGAGAGACATCAGGGGAGAGAGATGGGGAGAGAAGGAGTGATGGAGCAATGGAGGGAAAGATAGAAAGAGAGTGAGAGTGATAGAGAGAAAAAAGGGAGATAGAGGGCTGAGAGTTAGTAAGAGGCGATGGAAAGATAGAGGGAGCAATGGAGAGATAGGAGGGATCGAGAGGTAGTAAGATGGAGAGAGAGAGATTGAGAGGGAGAGATGGAGGGCTACACGGTTAGTAAGAGGGGATGGAGAGATAGTGAGTGGCATAGAGAGAGAGAGAGGGAAGGATTGTGAGATCGTGAGAGGGATGGAGAGATATTGGACTGGATGCATGGACAGTGAGACAATTGGAGAGAGAGAGAGAGGGGTGAACAGATGGAGGAGGGATAGATAGTGAAAGATGGAGAGAGAGGGGGTGGCGGATGGACAGATCGTGGAAGGGGTGGATGGAGATTTGATGCAGTGGGAGATGTCACAGAGTTGGAGACGCTGTGGGATTTTTCCGATTGAGGCGGGGTGTGTGTGTGTGTGTGTGTGTAGCACAAACGTGTCGATTTTACCCCCAGATGCACGGCTGGAGATGGACTTCCTGGGCTCAGGAAGCACCAATGGGTCCCTGGTGCCCCAGATCATGTCCCTCAACACCTCGGGCCAGGTCAGAGGGCGGCTGGGGGCTCCTGCCCAGCTCGACTGTCATATCCAGGCCTCGCACGAGACCCCGGGCACCAAGTACACTGTGGAGTGGCAGTCGGTCAGGGAGGGAAACAGGACCCTGGCACGCCTTGACCAGGAGCAGGAAGGGGCCAGCTACCTGGACCCTCGATACAGGGAGCGGCTGACCGTCAGTTCACTGGACACAGATACCCAGCTCAGCTTCAGCCACGTCGAGAAGCAGGATTACGGAGAGTACATCTGCAAGGCCTGGGTGTCCGGGCACCCGGAAGGATCGGTAATCGCCTCAGTCACATTGGACGAAGGTAAGAGAGCGGAACATAGGATTAGTGAGGGCAGGATGAGGGAGCGCCGCGCTGTCGGAGGGTCAGCGCTGAGGGAGCGCCGCGCTGTCGGAGGGTCAGCGCTGAGGGAGCGCCGCGCTGTCGGAGGGTCAGCGCTGAGGGAGCGCCGCACTGTCGGAGGGTCAGTGCTGAGGGAGCGCCGCACTGTCGGAGGGTCAGTAGTGATGGAGCGCCGCACTGTCGGAGGGTCAGCGCTGAGGGAGCGCCGCACTGTCGGAGGGTCAGCACTGAGGGAGCGCCGCACTGTCGGAGGGTCAGTGCTGAGGGAGCGCCGCACTGTCGGAGGGTCAGTGCTGAGGGAGCGCCGCACTGTCGGAGGGTCAGTGCTGAGGGAGCGCCGCGCTGTCGGAGGGTCAGTGCTGAGGGAGCGCCGCACTGTCGGAGGGTCAGAGCTGAGGGAGCGCCGCGCTGTCGGAGGGTCAGCGCTGAGGGAGCGCCGCGCTGTCGGAGGGTCAGCGCTGAGGGAGCGACGCACTGTCGGAGGGTCAGTGCTGAGGGAGCGCCGCACTGTCGGAGGGTCAGTGCTGAGGGAGTGCCGCACTGTCGGAGGGTCAGTGCTGAGGGAGCGCCGCACTGTGGGAGGGTCAGTGCTGAGGGAGAGCCGCACTGTCGGAAGGTCAGTGCTGAAGGAGCGCCGCACTGTGGGAGGGTCAGTGCTGAGGGAGCGCCGCACTGTCGGAGGGTCAGTGCTGAGGGAGTGCCGCACTGTCGGAAGGTCAGTGCTGAAGGAGCGCCGCACTGTCGGAGGGTCAGTGCCGAGGGAGTGCCGCACTGTCGGAGGGTCAGTGCTGAGGGAGTGCCGCACTGTCGGAGGAGCGATGTAATTGAAACATGGAAAGATCCTGAGGTGGTGGGAGGGTTTGACAGGGTGGATGCTGAGAGGTTGCTTCCCCCCCTCATGGGAGAATCTAGAACGAGGGGAGGGGGCACAGTTTCAGAATGAGGGGTCTCCCATTGAAGACGGAGATGAGGAGGAATTTCTTCTCTCAGAGGGTGGTCAGTCTGTGGAATTCTCTCCCCCCCCAGAGAGCAGTGGAGGCCGGGTCACTGAATATATTCAAGGCCGAGTGAGACAGATTTCTGATCGACGAGGGGAGTCGAGGGTTATGAGGGGGAGGGGGAGGAAAGTGGAGTTGAGGAACAATCAGATCAGCCACGATCGTATTGAAATGGATAGCAGGCTCGAGGGGCCGAATGACCTACTCCTGCCTCTTATGATCTAATGATCTTATTTTTAAAAATTCGTTCACGGGTTGTGGGTGTCGCTGGCTGGGCCCAGCGTTTATTGCCCATCCCTAATTGCCCCTTGAGAAGGTGGGGGGTGAGCCGCCTTCTTGAGCCGCTGCAGTCCCCGTGTGGTGTAGGTACACCCACAGCGCTGTTAGGGAGGGAGTTCCAGGATTTTGACCCAGCGACAGTGAAGGAACGGCCGATATATTTCCACATCAGGATGGTGAGTGGCTCGGAGGGGGAACTTGCAGGTGGTGGTGTTTCCCATGCGTCTGCTGCCCTTGTCCTTCTAGACGGTAGAGGTCGTGGGTTCTGGGCGGCGCTGTCGAAGGAGCCTTGGCGAGTTGCTGCAGTGCATCTGGTAGATGGTACACACACTGCTGCCCCTGTGCGTCGGTGGTGGAGGGAATGAATGTTTGTGGATGGGGTGCCCATCAAGCGGGGCTGCTTTGTCCTGGACGGTGTCGAGCTTCTTGAGTGTTGTGGGAGCTGCACTCATCCAGGCAAGTGGAGAGTATTCCATCACACTCCTGACTTGTGCCTTGTAGATGGGGGACAGGCTTTGGGGAGTCAGGAGGTGAGTTACTCTCCGCAGGATTCCCATCCTCTGACCTGCTCTTGTAGCCACAGTATTTATATGGCTGGTCCAGTTCAGTTTCTGGTCAATGGTAACCCCAAGGGCATTGATAGTGGAGGATTCAGTGATGGTAATGCCACTGAATGTCAAGGGGCGATGGTTGGATTCTCTCTTGTTGGAGATGGCCATTGCCTGGCACTTGTGTGGTGTGAATGTTACTTGCCACTTGTCAGCCCAAGCCTGGATATTGTCTAGGTCTTGCTGCATTTGGATATGGACTGCTTCAGTATCTGAGGAGCCGCGAATGGTGCTGAACATTGTGCAATCATCAGTAAACATCCCCACTTCTGACCTTATGATGGAAGGAAGGTCATTGATGAAGCAGCTGAAGATGGTTGGGCCGAGGACACTACCCTGAGGAACTCCTGCAGTGATGTCCTGGAGCTGAGATGACTGACCTCCAACAACCACAACCATCTTCCTTTGTGCTCGGTATGACTCCAACCAGCGGAGAGTTTTCCCCCTGATTCCCATTGACTCCAGTTTTGCTGGGGCTCCTTGATGCCACACTCGGTCAAATGCTGCCTTGATGTCAAGGGCAGTCACTCTCACCTCACCTCGGGAGTTCAGCTCTTTTGTCCAATGTTTGAACCAAGGCTGTGATGAGGTCAGGAGCTGAGTGGCCCTGGCGGAACCCAAACTGGGCATCAGTGAGCAGGTTATTGCTAAGTAAGTGCTGCTTGATAGCACTGTTGATGACCCCTTCCATTACTTTACAGATGATCGAGAGTAGACTGGTGGGGCGGTAATTGGCCGGGTTGGATTTGTCCTGCTTTTTGTGTACAGGACATACCTGGGCAATTTTCCACATAGCCGGGTAGATGCCAGTGTTGTAGCTGTACTGGAACAGCTTGGCTAGGGGCGCGGCAAGTTCTGGAGCACAAGTCTTCAGTACTATTGCTGGAATATTGTCAGGGCCCATAGCCTTTGCAGTATCCAGTGCCTTCAGCCATTTCTTGATATCACGTGGAGTGAATTGAATTGGCTGAAGACTGGCATCTGTGATGCTGGGGACCTCCGGAGGAGGCTGAGATGGATCATCCATCGACACTCCTGGCTGAAGATTGTAGCAAATGTTTCAGCCTTATCTTTTGCACTAATGTGCTGGGCTCCTCCATCATTGAGGATGGGGATATTTGTGGAGCCTCCTCCTCCAGTGAGTTGTTTAATTGTCCACCACCATTCACAACTGGATGTGGCAGGACTGCAGAGCTTAGATCTGATCTGTTGGTTGTGGGATTGCTTAGCTCTGTCTATCACTTGCTGCTTATGCTGTTTGGCACACAAGTAGTCCTGTGTTTATAGCTTCACCAGGTTGACACCTCATTTTTAGGTTTGCCTGGTGCTGCTCCTGGCATGCCCTCCTGCTCTCTTCATTGAACCAGGGTTGATCCCCTGGCTTGGTGGTAATGGTAGAGTGGGGGATATGCTGGGCCATGAGGTTACAGATTATGTTCGAGTACAATTCCGCTGCTGCTGATGGCCCACAGCGCCTCATGGATGCCCAGTCTCGAGTTGCTTTATCTGTTGGAAATCTATCCCATTTAGCAGGGTGGTAATGCCACACAACACGATGGAGGGTATCCTCAATGTGAAGACGGGACTTGGTCTCCACAATGACTGTGCGATGGTCAGTCCTACCGATACCGTCATGGACAGATGCATCTGTGGCAGGCAGGTTGGTGAGGATGAGGTCAAGTATGTTTTTCCCTCTTGTTGGTTCCCTCACCACCTGCCGCAGACCCAGTCTAGCAGCTAATGTCCTTTAGGACTCGGCCAGCTCAGTCAGTAGTGGTGCTACCGAGCCACTCTTGGTGATGGACATTGAAGTCCCCCACCCAGAGTACATTCTGCACCCTTGCCACCCTCAGTGCTTCCTCCAAGTGGTGTTCAACATGGAGGAGCACTGATTCACCAGCTGAGGGAGGGCGGTACAGGGTAACCAGCAGGAGGTTTCCTTGCCCGTGTTTGACCTGATGCCCTGAGACCTCATGGGGTCCGGAGTCGATGTTGTGTGGGATTCGAACCCAGGTCCCCAGATCCTTACCCTGGGCCTCTGGTTAAAGGCCCAGCGACCATACCACTTTGCCATCACCTCCCCCGTCGTATTCAGTATCGGACTCAATCTCCCCTCATAGCGCCAGCCCTTCTTTACCGGAATCAGCCAAATGAATCTGCAGTGGGATAGTTTAGGGTTTGGAGCGCTGGGGGTGAGTCACATCGATGTCTTCAAGGGGGGAGCTGGATAAACAGGGATTGAGAGGTAGAAGGATATGGGGGTAAGGGGGAGATGAAGAGGGGGGTGGGGAGGAGGCTGGTGTGGGGCAGAAACTCCAGCACGGAGCAGAGGGGCCGAATGGCCTGTGCTGTAAAATTAAAGTGTCTCTCTCTCTCTCTCTCTCTCTCTCCAGATGTGGTTCCTGATGTCAAGCCTTCCATGGTGGCCCCCACCCAGACACAGCCGCCGCCCCAGCCTGAAATCCTGGCCCTCAACACCTCGGGGAGGGTCATTGCCCGCCTGGGGGGTCCCGCCACCCTGAGCTGCCGGGTGGTGGCACTCCACGCCGGCCCTGAGACCCGCTACCGCCTGGGCTGGGCCTCACTGCGCTCCCCGAACGTGACCCTGGCCCAGATTGACCAAGGCACGGACACAGCCAGCCGGGTCCACCCCAGCTACCGCGACAGGCTCACCATGAGCTCCCGGGGCCCCTCCAGTGAACTGCACTTCCGCCTGGTCAAGCAGGAGGACCCCGGAGAGTACGTCTGCAAGGCCGGGATCTCGGGCAGCAAGGGAGACGAGGTCTCCTCTCCCGTCTTCTTAATCAAGGGTAGGTGTATCTGTGTGTGTGAGTGTGTGTGTGTGAGTGTGAGAGAGTGTGTCTGTGTGTCTGTGTGTGTGTGAGAGAGAGAGTGTGAGTGAGTGTGTGTGAGTGTGAGAGAGAGTGTGAGTGTGTGTGTGAGTGTGAGAGAGAGTGTGAGTGAGTGTCTGTGAGTGTGTGAGAGTGTGAGTGAGTGTGTGTGTGTGAGAGAGAGATGTGAGTGAGTGTGTGTGAGTGTGAGAGAGAGTATGAGTGAGTGTGTGTGAGTGTGAGAGAGAGTGTGAGTGAGTGTGTGTGAGTGTGAGAGAGAGTGTGAGAGAGAGTGTGAGTGAGTGTGTGTGTGGGAGAGAGTGTGAGTGAGTGTGTGAGTGAGAGAGAGTGTGAGTGTGTGTGAGAGAGAGAGTGTGAGAGAGTGTGTGTGAGTGTGAGAGAGAGTGTGAGTGTGTGTGTGTGTGAGAAAGAGTGTGAGAGAGAGTGTGAGTGAGTGTGTGTGAGTGTGAGAGAGAGTGTGAGTGTGTGTGTGTGTAAGAGTGTGAGAGAGTGTGTGAGTGAGTGTGTGTGTGGGAGAGAGGGAGAGTGAGAGTGTGTGGAAAGAGTGTGAGTGTGTGAGTGTGAGAGAGAGTGTGAGTGAGTATGAGTGTGTGAGTGCGTGAGTGAGTGAGAGTGTGAGTGTGATGTGTGAGTGTGAGTGAGTGGTGTGAGAAAGAGTGTGAATGTGTGAGTGTGGAGAGAATGTGAGTGAGTGTGGTGTATGTGAGTGTGAGTGATGTGAGTGAGTGAGGTGAGTGAGAGAGATGTGTGTGTGTGAGTGTGTGATGGGAGGAGGAGGGGGTGGGTGTGGGTTTTGGAAGCGGCCAGGGTAGGGGAGGGATCCCCCAACCCCCACCAATTGCCGCGGAGATCCAGCTTCCCTGTGATGCCCCAGGCAGTCAAATATCTCGTCAGTCAGCAATGCCCCAGGCAGTCAAACATCGTGCCACCATCTTAGCCACCAGCCCCATCCCCAGCCCCTGATCGCCCAGCTGGCGATGCAGCCCAGAGTCGATTAGCCCTCCTGTCCAGGCGTACTGCGCTGAAGGTCGGGTGGCCCAGGGCTGTGGCACCACCTAGTGACCAGCGCCTCTTGGAGCCCCATAGCCATCCAGGCCACACACCAGCACCCCCCGCCTGCTACCGTTCAGGATAGGGACAAGTGGACTGGACTGTAAGACCCTTCCCATCCACCGCCAACATCCTCTCCATCACTCCACCATCGCCTTCAGCTGCCTGGGGCCCTGAGCTCTGGAATTCCCTCCCTAAACCTCTCCACCTCTCTCTCACTTTCTCTCTCCCTGCCTCTCTCTCTCCACCCTCTCTCTCTTTCACCATCTCTCTCTCTGTGTCTCCCTCTTCATCTCTCTCTCTCCTGTCTCTCTCCCTCCTGTCTCTCTCTCTTTCTCCGCTCTCTCTTTCTCCCTCTCCGCCCTCTTTCTCTCTCTCCGCCCTCTCTCTCTACCGCTCTCTCCACCCTCTCTCTCTCTGTCCCTCTGCACACTCTCTCTCTCCGCCCTCTTTCTCTCTCTCCACCTTCTTTTGCTTGCTCCCTCACTCTCTCTGTCCTTCCTCTCTCTCTCCGCCCTCCCTCTCTCTCTCCGCCCTCCCTCTCTCTCTCTCTCTCTCTGCCCTCCCCCCTCTCTCTCTCTCCACCCTCCCTCCCTCCCTCTCTCCGCCCTCCCTCTCTCTCTTTCTCCACCCTCCCTCTCTTTCTCCCTCACTCCGCCCTCCCTCTCTCTCACTTTCTCCGCCCTCCCTCTCTTTCTCTTTCTCCGCCCTCCTGCTCTTTCTCCCTCTCTCCACCCTCCCTCCCTCTCTCTCTCTCTCTCTCTCTCTGCCCTCCCTCCCTCTCTCCGCCCTCCCTCTCTCCCGCTCTTTCTCCCTCTCTCCGCCCTCCCTCTCTCTCTCTCTTTCTCTCCCTCTCCGCCCCCTCTCCCCCCCTCTCTCTCCGTTCTAATTCTATCACGGGATGAGAGCTTTGCTGGGAGATCTCCATCCCTGATTGTCATTAAGAGCGCAACCAAATCACTTCAGACTGCAGTTAAAACACTGCTGTGGGGGTCTGGAGTCATGTGTAGGCCAGACCGGGTAAAGACGGCAGATTTCCCTCCCTAAAGTGTGAACCAGATGGGTTTGTACGACACGCGATCAGGGTGATTGTCAATAAGACTCGATAGATCATTCAGCTTGGTGCAAACTCCCCCAGCGGCCCTGGTGTCATTGGAACCTGTATCTCTGGATAACTGGTCCAGTAACATCAGCCCGGAGCTCCTGGTGCCGCTGAGTGAGGGGATGCAGCAGCGGGATCGCACTGACCATGTCACAGCTTCACTCCGTCTAACTGCAGTGTTTCTCTATCTCCTGATATTGTTTTGACTGCAGGGAAACAGACCATCCTCTCTGCTTCCTCACAGACAGCCATACTGTGGCTGATCCTGCATTTCTTTGTGGTCCTGTTTGCCATGGCGATTGGGATCGGGTCCTGCTTCCTGTGAGTACCAGAGGCGCAGACCCCAGAGAGGGCTCCGAGCATCGGAAACACTACATCCTGTTCACTCCCACTGTCCACAATCCCAATCCCAAATCCCTTCCCGCTCACTCCCACTGTACACAATCCCAATGGCCCTAAACCCCTTCCCGTTCACTCCCACTGTCCACAATCCCAATGGACCCAAACCCCTTCCCGTTCACTCCCACCGTACACAATCCCAATGGACCCAAACCCCTTCCCATTCACTCCCACTGTACACAATCCCAATCCCAAATCCCTTCCCGCTCACTCCCACTGTACACAATCCCAATCCCCTTCCCGTTCACTCCCACTGTACACAATCCCAATGGACCCAAACCCCTTCCCGTTCACTCCCACTGTACACAATCCCAATGGACCCAAACCCCTTCCCGCTCACTCCCACTGTACACAATCCCAATGGACCCAAACCCCTTCCCATTCACTCCCACTGTACACAATCCCAATGGACCCAAACCCCTTCCCCTTCACTCCCACTGTGCACAATCCCAATGGCCCTAAACCCCTTCCCGTTCACTCCCACTGTCCACAATCCCAATGGACCCAAACCCCTTCCCATTCACTCCCACTGTACACAATCCCAATCCCAAATCCCTTCCCGCTCACTCCCACTGTACACAATCCCAATCCCCTTCCCGTTCACTCCCACTGTACACAATCCCAATGGACCCAAACCCCTTCCCGTTCACTCCCACTGTACACAATCCCAATGGACCCAAACCCCTTCCCGCTCACTCCCACTGTACACAATCCCAATGGACCCAAACCCCTTCCCATTCACTCCCACTGTACACAATCCCAATGGACCCAAACCCCTTCCCCTTCACTCCCACTGTGCACAATCCCAATGGCCCTAAACCCCTTCCCGTTCACTCCCACTGTCCACAATCCCAATGGACCCAAACCCCTTCCCATTCACTCCCACTGTACACAATCCCAATCCCAAATCCCTTCCCGCTCACTCCCACTGTACACAATCCCAATCCCCTTCCCGTTCACTCCCACTGTACACAATCCCAATGGACCCAAACCCCTTCCCGTTCACTCCCACTGTACACAATCCCAATGGACCCAAACCCCTTCCCGTTCACTCCCACTGTACACAATCCCAATGGACCCAAACCCCTTACCATTCACTCCCACTGTACACAATCCCAATGGACCCAAACTCCTTCCCATTCACTCACACTGTACACAATCCGAATGGACCCAAACCCCTTCCCTTTCACTCCCACTGTGCACAATCCCAATGGACCCAAACCCCTTCCCGTTCACTCCCACTGTACACAATCCCAATGGACCCAAACCCCTTCCCATTCACTCCCACTGTACACAATCCCAATGGACCCAAACCCCTTCCCATTCACTCCCACTGTACACAATCCCAATGGACTCAAACCCCTTCCCATTCACTCCCACTGTACACAATCCCAATGGACCCAAACCCCTTCCCGTTCACTCCCACTGTACACAATCCCAATGGACCCAAACCCCTTCCCATTCACTCCCACTGTACACAATCCCAATGGACCCAAACCCCTTCCCGTTCACTCCTACTGTACACAATCCCAATGGACCCAAACCCCTTCCCATTCACTCCCACTGTACACAATCACTCCCCTCATATAGAATACCAGGTGTAACTCAAATACGATAATATAGACACAGATTTACTCTGTATCTAACCCCATGTTGTACCTGCCCTGGGAGTGTTTGATGGGGATGGTGTAGAGGGAGCTTTACTCTGTATCTAACCCCGGGCTGTACCTGTCCTGGGAGTGTTTGATGGGGAATGTGTAGAGGGAGCTTTACTCTGTATCTAACCCCGTGCTGAACCTGTCCTGGGAGTGTTTGATGGGGACAGTGTAGAGGGAGCTTTACTCTGTATCTAACCCCGTGCTGTACCTGTCCTGGGAGTGTTTGATGGGGACAGTGTAGAGGGAGCTTTACTCTGTATCTAACCCCGTGCTGTACCTGCCCCTGGGAGTGTTTGATGGGGACAGTGTAGAGGGAGCTTTACTCTGTATCTAACCCCGTGCTGTACCTGTCCTGGGAGTGTTTGATGGGGGACAGTGTAGAGGAAGCTTTACTCTGTATCTAACCCTGTGCTGTACCTGCCCCTGGGAGTGTTTGACGGGGACAGTGTAGAGGGAGCTTTACTCTGTATCTAACCCCGTGCTGTACCTGTCCTGGGAGTGTTTGATGGGGACAGTGTAGAGGGAGCTTTACTCTGTATCTAACCCTGTGCTGTATCTGTCCTGGGAGTGTTTGATGGGGACAGCGTAGAGGGAGCTTTACTCTGTATCTAACCCCGTGCTGTACCTGTCCTGGGAGTGTTTGACGGGGACAGTGTAGAGGGAGCTTTACTCTGTATCTAACCCCATGCTGTACCTGTCCTGGGAGTGTTTGATGGGGACAGTGTAGAGGGAGCTTTACTCTGTATCTAACCCCGTGCTGTACCTGTCCTGGGAGTGTTTGATGGGGACGGTGTAGAGGGAGCTTTACTCTGTATCTAACCCCGTGCTGTACCTGTCCTGGGAGTGTTTGATGGGGACGGTGTAGAGGGAGTTTTACCCTGTGTCTATGATTGTTTTGAACAGGACAGGAACGAAGAATCGGATACTACCGGAACATGTGTGACGAGTCAGCGGGAAACGCTGGCCTTCAGGGCATCGAGGAGAAATGTCTGAGATAAAAATTGAATTTTTTTAATGAAAGCACTTAGTAATAATAAAGAGTCAGATCGTAGAGAGTGTACTGTGTATTCGTGCTGTTTTTCTGGTGTCCATCCATCTGAGGGTCCACGTTTATTGAATATACGCACAGTCCCAACCTGCTCAGCCTTTCCTCACTGGATAAACTCCTCAGCCCAGGAATCAGTCCAGTGGACCGCCTCTAATCTGCTTCTAGCGCTTTCTTAAATAAGGACACCGAAACCTCGCACAGTCCTCCAGATGTGGTCACACCAGCACTAAGCGAGTAGCAGATCTTCCCTACTTTTATATTCCATTCCGCTTTACCATAAACGCCAACGTTCCTCATCACTTGCTGTACACCAGCTAACTTTTTGTGAGTCATGCACTCCGACGCCCAGATCCCTCCGTACAAACCCGAGTTCCCCCATCTCTCTCCATTTTAATAACGCGCTGCTTTTCTCTCCGTTCCACCAGAGGGAACGAGCTCCCACATTACACTCCGTCCACCACATTGATGCCCGCTCACCGTAACCGGTCCCTGTCCCTTTGCAGACTCCTTACCCCCGCCCTCCACCCCAGCTTCACGCCTCACTTTCTTGGTCAACTTAGCAACCGTACGTTTGATCTCTTCTTCCAGGGTGACTGGAATGTGCAGGGTTACGGGGGGGGCGAATGGCGCTGGGGGAAGTTGCTCATTCGGGGGAGCCAAGTGCTGACCACGATGGGCTGAATGGCCTCCTCCTGCGCAGCAACAATTGACATGAATGATAAATGCTTGAGGCTCCAGCGCCGATCCCTGTGGCACCCCAGGAGTTACAGCTTGCCAACCCCAAAAAGAGGGCCTGAAAGAGTTTTGGGGGCGGAGGGCGGAAAACTGGACTGAAGGACTTTGGATATAACTTTAAGCAGCCCATATGGGGTTTTTTTTTGTCGGCAAAGGGAGAATTGGGTGTTGGGGACCTGCGCCTTTAAGGGCACGCCGCCCACGTGGGGGGAGACGTGTCCCGCCCCCTCGCCGGGTGGTGATTGGCGGGCGGGCGGGAGGACCGTGTCCGATTGGTGGGAGAGGCTGTCTGTCAGAGGAAAAGGGGCGGGGCCGGTTAAAGGGGAAGGAGAAGGATTCCCAGCCCCCCCCCCGGCGGCGCAAGATGGCGGCGCTGGTTCGTGTCGTCCTGAGGCGCTGCTGCCGTCCCGGCCTCGCCCGGCTCCCGGCCCCGGTCTCGGCCTCCTGCCGGGCCCTCAGCAACACCGGCCCGGCCCCGGGATCGGCCCCGGCCTCGGCCATGGCCGGGCCCCCCCACGACCACCCGGTCGGCTACGGGGACGCCCAGCAGCCGGAGGTCAACCTGTACGACAAGGTGAGGGGGTCGAGTTAAACCAGCCCCCGCAACCCCCCCCACCCTCCCCGAGAGCCTGGCTGCGATTCCTCACCCTGCCGAATACCCAGCAGGAGGCGACGCCCTCCCCAGTCGAACATCTGAGCGCGATTGGGGATTTTGGTGATGCCCCACCCTGAGGAATAGCCGCATCTCCGCAGGTCACCCACCAACCCCCCCTCTGTCGATCACCTGATGGGGACTGGTGATGCCCCCCGCAGTTGACCACCTGATGGGGGGGACTGGTGATTTCCCACCCACCACAAGTCGATCACCGATTGGACTTTCAATGCCCACCGCCCCCACCCCCCCTCAATTGACCACCTGATGCGGACTGGCAATGCCCCCCATAGTCGATCACCTGATTGGGACTGTTGACGCCCCCCCCCAACCCCGTGGTGTTAAATATCCGATCTGGCGACGCCTACTGTAGCTAATCAGCTGGCGGTGATCCCCAACACGCACGGCGCTGAAGATCGGAAGGCATCAGCGCTCGTGGGTATTCGCAACTCCCCCGCCCAGCACCGCCGAATCGCGGTGGGGGTATTCGGCGAGCGACGGCTTCGTGCCTTAGGCCCGAACGCCGACGCCCTCCACTGTCTTACCTGCTGGCGACCGGGGCTTCTGGCCGCGCTCCACAGGGTCGAATGTCAGCAAGTGGGCACTGAATTGCGAAGCCTTCTGTGGCTGAATATCCCATCCCAATTTTGCTGGCCCACCCTCAATAAATACGACAGTGCCCAGGCTTAATGTGTAAAAGCAAAAAGCAGGTTTGTAAATCGCTGGGTTAACGTGTCCACGCTCTCCATCTTCTTCTGACGTGGGTGTTGGGTTCGATGAGCTGAATGTGACTTTCTCCGGATTAGCTCACGTTCCCTGCGCTCCCGACGCTGAGGGAAGAGGTAAAGTGGGGCACGGAACCACCAGGGGAAGCTCTGCACTTGCCTGATCCAAATCGGCCTCCCCGCGGACCCTCTGTGGATAAATTCAGCTCGGCACCAATTCGGGAGTCGGGCAGAGGAGTCTTAACCCGCTGAATGCCGAACCAGTGAAACCCTTAAGAAACATCGGAACAGGAGAAGGCCATTCAGCCCCTCTCCAGCCTGTTACACAGGAACAGGAGGAGGCCATTCAGCCCCCTCCTCGAGCCTGTTACACAGGAACAGGAGGAGGCCATTCAGCCCCTCTTGAGCCTGTTACACAGGAACAGGAGGAGGCCATTCAGCCCCTCTCCAGCCTGTTACTCAGGAACAGGAGGAGGACATTCAGCCCCTCTCGAGCCTGTTACACAGGAACAGGAGGAGGCCATTCAGCCCCTCTCGAGCCTGTTACTCAGGAACAGAAGGAGGCCATTCAGTCCCCCTCTGGAGCCTGTCACACAGGAACAGGAGGAGGCCATTCAGTCCCCCTCTGGAGCCTGTCACACAGGGACAGGAGGAGGCCATTCCGCCCCTCAAGCCTGTTCTCCCACGCATTCAGATCACGGCTGATCTGTGACCTATCTCCTCACACCTGCCTTTGCCCCACATTCCTTAACAACCCCCCGAATCTTCTAAATTCCAGGGAATACGACTCTCTCGTTGGTGTTAAATCTCTCCTCGCGATTTAACCCTTGGAGTCCCGGGATGATTCTGGGGACACGTGCGGTGCCCAGAACTGCTCCCCAGGTGACTCCAGGCTCAGTCCAACCAGGGCTTTGTGTAACATGTTGTATTCTGCCACCTCTAGGAAGGGGTTCGGGTCTCCGGAGTGGGGGGATTAGAAATGAGCGGCCCCTCTGTTCCACTGCTAAATAGATTCAGACAAGTGTTGTCGTTCACTCTCTCTCTGTCTCTCTCACTCTCTCTCCCTCTCGTGCAGAATCCTGAATATCATGGCTTCAGCTCAGACCCCGTAGTCGACGTCTGGAACATGAGGCTGGCATTTTTCTTTGGGGTCTCCCTGGCGATTGTGATGGGCTCGATTTTCGTTCACTACCTGCCTGATCGTGGGTAAGTCTCGCTTTATTTACACTGATGGCTCGGCTGACACTCCACAGGTTGCTTTTTCACCACTGGTGCCTGGGGTGCTAGGATGGTGCGTGTGAGGGAGAGCGTGTGCGTGTGTGAGGGAGAGCGTGTGTGAGGGAGAGGGAGAGCGTGTGCGTGTGTGAGGGAGAGCGTGTGTGAGGGAGAGGGAGAGCGTGTGTGAGGGAGAGCGTGTGTGAGGGAGTGCGTGTGCGTGTTTGAGGGAGAGGGAGAGCGTGTGTGAGGGAGAGCGTGTGCGTGTGTGAGGGAGAGCGTGTGTGAGGGAGAGCGTGTGTGAGGGAGAGCGTGTGTGAGGGAGAGCGTGTGTGAGGGAGAGCGTGTGTGAGGGAGAGCGTGTGTGAGGGAGAGCGTGTGTGAGGGAGAGCGTGTGTGAGGGAGAGCGTGTGTGAGGGAGAGCGTGTGTGAGGGAGAGCGTGTGTGAGGGAGAGCGTGTGTGAGGGAGAGCGTGTGTGAGGGAGAGCGTGTGTGAGGGAGAGCGTGTGTGAGGGAGAGCGTGTGTGAGGGAGAGCGTGTGTGAGGGAGAGCGTGAGCGTGTGTGAGGGAGAGGGAGAGCGTGTGTGAGGGAGAGGGAGAGCGTGTGTGAGGGAGAGGGAGAGCGTGTGTGAGGGAGAGGGAGAGCGTGTGTGAGGGAGAGGGAGAGCGTGTGTGAGGGAGAGGGAGAGCGTGTGTGAGGGAGAGGGAGAGCGTGTGTGAGGGAGAGGGAGAGCGTGTGTGAGGGAGAGGGAGAGCGTGTGTGAGGGAGAGGGAGAGCGTGTGTGAGGGAGAGGGAGAGCGTGTGTGAGGGAGAGGGAGAGCGTGTGTGAGGGAGAGGGAGAGCGTGTGTGAGGGAGAGGGAGAGCGTGTGTGAGGGAGAGGGAGAGCGTGTGTGAGGGAGAGGGAGAGCGTGTGTGAGGGAGAGGGAGAGCGTGTGTGAGGGAGAGGGAGAGCGTGTGTGAGGGAGAGGGAGAGCGTGTGTGAGGGAGAGGGAGAGCGTGTGTGAGGGAGAGGGAGAGCGTGTGTGAGGGAGAGGGAGAGCGTGTGTGAGGGAGAGGGAGAGCGTGTGTGAGGGAGAGGGAGAGCGTGTGTGAGGGAGAGGGAGAGCGTGTGTGAGGGAGAGGGAGAGCGTGTGTGAGGGAGAGGGAGAGCGTGTGTGAGGGAGAGGGAGAGCGTGTGTGAGGGAGAGGGAGAGCGTGTGTGAGGGAGAGGGAGAGCGTGTGTGAGGGAGAGGGAGAGCGTGTGTGAGGGAGAGGGAGAGCGTGTGTGAGGGAGAGGGAGAGCGTGTGTGAGGGAGAGGGAGAGCGTGTGTGAGGGAGAGGAGAGCGTGTGTGAGGGAGAGGGAGAGCGTGTGTGAGGGAGAGGGAGAGCGTGTGTGAGGGAGAGGGAGAGCGTGTGTGAGGGAGAGGGAGAGCGTGTGTGAGGGAGAGGGAGAGCGTGTGTGAGGGAGAGGGAGAGCGTGTGTGAGGGAGAGGGAGAGCGTGTGTGAGGGAGAGGGAGAGCGTGTGTGAGGGAGAGGGAGACCGTGTGTGAGGGAGTGCGTGTGCGTGTGTGAGGGAGAGGGTGTGCGTGTGTGAGGGAGAGGGTGTGCGTGTGTGAGGGAGAGCGTGTGCGCGTGTGAGGGAGAGCGTGTGCGCGTGTGAGGGAGAGCGTGTGCGCGTGTGAGGGAGAGCGTGTGCGCGTGTGAGGGAGAGCGTGTGGGCGCGTGTGAGGGAGAGCGTGTGGGCGCGTGTGAGGGAGAACGTGTGGGCGCGTGTGAGGGAGAACGTGTGGGCGCGTGAGGGAGAGCGTGCACGTGCGAGGGGGAGCGTGCGTGCACGTGAGAGGGGGAGCGTGCGTGCACGTGAGAGGGGGAGCGTGCGTGCACGTGCGAGGGGGAGCGTGCGTGCACGTGCGAGGGGGAGCGTGCGTGCACGTGCGAGGGGGAGCGTGCGTGCACGTGCGAGGGGGAGCGTGCGTGCACGTGCGAGGGGGAGCGTGCGTGCACGTGCGAGGGGGAGCGTGCGTGCACGTGCGAGGGGGAGCGTGCGTGCACGTGCGAGGGGGAGCGTGCGTGCACGTGCGAGGGGGAGCGTGCGTGCACGTGCGAGGGGGAGCGTGCGTGCACGTGCGAGGGAGAGCGTGCGTGCACGTGCGAGGGAGAGCGTGCGAGGGAGAGTGTGCGAGGGAGAGCGTGCACGTGCGAGGGAGAGCATGCGAAGGAGTGCGTGTGAGGGAGAGCGTGCAAAGAGGAGGAGGCCATTCAGCCCCTTTAGAGTCTGTTACACAGGAACAGGAGGAGGCCATTGCGTGCGTGTGGGTGGGAGCGTGTGCGTGAGAGAGCGCGCATGTATACGCCAGAGTGTGAGCGCGAGAGTGTGTGTGAGAGAGCATGTGTGTGCAGGAGAGAGTGTGTGCATACAAGAGAGCATGTGTATGTGTGAGAGAGAGCACACGCACGTGCGAGAGTCTGTAAGAGCATGTGCATGTGTGTGTGAGAGAGCGAACGAGAGGGGGAGAGAGCGCGTGCACGCGAGGGGGAGAGAGAGCGCGCGCAGGAGAGAGAGAGAGCGCGAGGGGGGAGAGAGAGAGCGCGAGGGGGGAGAGAGAGAGCGCGCGCGAGGGGAGAGAGAGAGCGCGCGAGGGGAGAGAGAGCGCGCGAGGGGAGAGAGAGAGCGCGCGAGGGGAGAGAGAGCGCGCGAGGGGAGAGAGAGAGCGCGAGGGGAGAGAGAGAGCGCGAGGGGAGAGAGAGAGCGCGCGAGGGGAGAGAGAGCGCGCGAGGGGAGAGAGAGAGCGCGCGAGGGGAGAGAGAGAGCGCGCGAGGGGAGAGAGAGAGCGCGCGAGGGGAGAGAGAGAGCGCGCGAGGGGAGAGAGAGAGCGCGCGAGGGGAGAGAGAGAGCGCGCGAGGGGAGAGAGAGAGCGCGCGAGGGGAGAGAGAGAGCGCGCGAGGGGAGAGAGAGAGCGCGCGAGGGGAGAGAGAGAGCGCGCGAGGGGAGAGAGAGAGCGCGCGAGGGGAGAGAGAGAGCGCGCGAGGGGAGAGAGAGCGCGCGAGGGGAGAGAGAGCGCGCGAGGGGAGAGAGAGCGCGCGAGGGGAGAGAGAGAGCGCGCGCGGGGAGAGAGAGCGCGCGAGGGGAGAGAGTGTGCGCGGGAGAGAGAGAGAGCGCGTGAGGGGAGAGAGAGAGAGCGCGTGAGGGGAGAGAGAGAGAGCGCGCGAGTGGGACAGAGAGAGCGCGAGTGGGAGAGAGAGAGAGCGCGAGTGGGAGAGAGAGAGAGCGCGAGTGGGAGAGAGAGAGAGCGCGCGAGTGAGAAAGAGAGCGCGCGAGTGGGAGAGAGAGAGCGCGCGAGTGAGAGAGAGAGAGCGCGCGAGTGAGAGAGAGAGCGCGCGCGAGTGGGAGAGAGAGAGCGCGAGTGGGAGAGAGCGCGAGTGGGAGAGAGAGAGAGCACGCGAGTGGGAGAGAGAGAGCGCGCGAGTGGGAGAGGGAGAGCGCGCGAGTGGGAGAGAGAGAGCGCGAGTGGGAGAGAGAGAGCACGAGTGGGAGAGAGAGAGCGCGAGTGGGAGAGAGAGCGCGCGAGTGGGAGAGAGAGAGCACGCGAGTGGGAGAGAGAGAGCGCGCGAGTGAGAGAGAGAGAGAGCGCGCGAGTGAGAGAGAGAGAGAGCGCGCGAGTGAGAGAGAGAGAGAGCGCGCGAGTGAGAGAGAGAGAGAGCGCGCGAGTGAGAGAGAGAGAGAGCGCGCGAGTGAGAGAGAGAGAGCGCGCGCGCGGGAGAGAGAGAGCGCGCGAGTGAGAAAGAGAGAGCGCGCGAGTGAGAAAGAGAGAGCGCGCGAGTGGGAGAGAGAGAGCGCGCGAGTGGGAGAGAGAGAGCGCGCGAGTGGGAGAGAGAGAGCGCGCGAGTGGGAGAGAGAGAGCGCGCGAGTGGGAGAGAGAGAGCGCGCGAGTGGGAGAGAGAGCGCGAGTGGGAGAGAGCGCGAGTGGGAGAGAGAGAGAGCACGCGAGTGGGAGAGAGAGAGCGCGCGAGTGGGAGAGGGAGAGCGCGCGAGTGGGAGAGAGAGAGCGCGAGTGGGAGAGAGAGAGCACGAGTGGGAGAGAGAGAGCGCGCGAGTGGGAGAGAGAGCGCGCGCGAGTGGGAGAGAGAGAGCGCGAGTGGGAGAGAGCGCGAGTGGGAGAGAGAGAGAGCGCGCGAGTGGGAGAGAGAGAGCGCGCGAGTGGGAGAGGGAGAGCGCGCGAGTGGGAGAGAGAGAGCGCGAGTGGGAGAGAGAGAGCACGAGTGGGAGAGAGAGAGCGCGAGTGGGAGAGAGAGCGCGCGAGTGGGAGAGAGAGAGCACGCGAGTGGGAGAGAGAGAGCGCGCGAGTGAGAGAGAGAGAGAGCGCGCGAGTGAGAGAGAGAGAGAGCGCGCGAGTGAGAGAGAGAGAGAGCGCGCGAGTGAGAGAGAGAGAGAGCGCGCGAGTGAGAGAGAGAGAGAGCGCGCGAGTGAGAGAGAGAGAGAGCGCGCGAGTGAGAGAGAGAGAGAGCGCGCGAGTGAGAGAGAGAGAGAGCGCGCGAGTGAGAGAGAGAGAGAGCGCGCGAGTGAGAGAGAGAGAGCGCGCGCGCGGGAGAGAGAGAGAGCGCGCGCGGGAGAGAGAGAGCGCGCGAGTGAGAAAGAGAGAGCGCGCGAGTGAGAAAGAGAGAGCGCGCGAGTGGGAGAGAGAGAGCGCGCGAGTGGGAGAGAGAGAGCGCGCGAGTGGGAGAGAGAGAGCGCGCGAGTGGGAGAGAGAGCGCGCGAGTGGGAGAGAGAGCGTGCGAGTGAGAGAGAGAGAGAGCGCGCGAGTGAGAAAGAGAGAGCGCGCGAGTGGGAGAGAGAGAGCGCGCGAGTGGGAGAGAGAGAGCGCGCGAGTGGGAGAGAGAGAGCGCGCGAGTGGGAGAGAGAGAGCGCGCGAGTGGGAGAGAGAGAGCGCGCGAGTGGGAGAGAGAGAGAGCGCGCGAGTGGGAGAGAGAGAGAGAGCGCGCGAGTGGGAGAGAGAGAGCGCGCGAGTGGGAGAGAGAGAGAGCGCGAATGGGAGAGAGTGAGAGCGCGAATGGGAGAGAGTGAGAGCGCGAGTGGGAGAGAGAGAGCGCGAGTGGGAGAGAGTGGGAGAGAGCGCGAGAGGGGGGAGAAAGCGCGCACAGTCAGCACGTGTGCACGCCCCTGTGTGTGTGTGTGTGTGTGCGCGCGCGCGGGTGTCTGTCTGCCTGTGTGTTTAGTTGCTCTAGTTAGGAAATGTGTACTTTGACAGCTGAGAGCTTTAAATAGCCCCACAGTCGATCATTTCTCCCTAATAACACACTCTCCTGTCAGGACATCAGAAGTCCCTTCACCCTGGCGGATAGACAAGTGCAGAATCCGTCTCCGTCCTGGTTTGTGGAGCTGGTAACTAGGACACTGCGAAATACCCACTTCTCATCCAGCTGGGAGCTGTGTAAAATTACCCCTCTGTAACTCTCCTGCCTATCCCCTCCCCTCCCCTCCTCCCCTCCCCTCCTCCCCTCCCCTCCCCTCCTCCCCTCCCGGGGCCACGAGCTCTTGCTCTGGTACAGTTTGCCAGCAGCGCTCTGCTCCCCGAGCATTACTTGCGAGAACCAGTTACAGACGACTGGTTGACTGTGGGAAGCATCACGCCTATGGGCCAGTCCCATTTTCCTGCCCCCCAACCCCCTCCCCCTCCCCCTCCCATGTGCTCCGCAGTTACTGGATTAGGAAGTTGGGCTGGTTTTCACCGTTTACATTTCATTCCTTTTCTTGCTCTGTCCCAGCCACATCATCATCGCCATTCCTGACTGGATGGCCTCAACTCCACTCTCCTGCCCCTCCCCCCTCATAACCCTCGACTCCCCTCGTCGATCAGAAACCTGTCTCACTCGGCCTTGAATATATTCAGTGACCCGGCCCCCACTGCTCTCTGGCGGGGGGAGAGAATTCCACAGACTGACCACCCTCTGAGAGAAGAAATTCCTCCTCATCTCCGTCTTCAATGGGAGACCCCTCATTCTGAAACTGTCCCCCCTCCCTCGTTCTAGATTCCCCTCCACGAGTGGAGGGAAACATCCCCTCAGCATCCACCCTGTCAAACCCCCTCCCCTCAGAATCTGATATGTTTCAATAAGATCACCTCTCATTCTTCTCAACTCCAATGGGTAGAGGCCCAACCTGCTCAACCTTTCCTCATCAGACAAACCCCCTTCGTCCCAGGAATCAACCTTCTCCGAACGGCTTCCGATGCGAGTCTGCTTTCAAATGTAGTCTCACCCAGACCCTGTGCAGCTGCCGCAAAACTTCCCCACTTTTCCATACCCCATCCCCCTCGCAATAACCACCAACGTGCGTGCCACTTGCCTTCCTCATCACCCGCTGCATCTGCGTACTAACCTTTCGAGATTCATGCACCGGGACACCCAGGTCCCTCTGCACCTCGGAGTCCCGCAGCCTCTCCCCATTTCAATAACACGCCGCTTTTCTATTCTCCCTGCCCAAGTGGACAGGTTCACATTCTCCCCCATTCTGCTCCACCAGCCAAACCCGTGCCCACTCGCTTAACCTTCCTCTATCCCTTTGCAGACCCCTCCTCTCCTCTCCGCAACTTACTCTGCCACCCCATCTTGGTGTCGTCCGCCAATTTAGCTTAGCTTGGGTTCCTTCATCCAAGCCATTGATGTAGCTTGTAAATAGTTAAAGCCCCAGCGCTGATCCCTGTGACACTCCCATCACTTAGCGCCTGCCGATCCAAAAAAAGACCCATTTATCCCTGCTCTCTGCTTCCTGTCAGCTAACCAATCCGATATCCAGGTGAGTTTGTTACCTCCTGCACCGTGAGCTCATATCCTGTGTACGTTAGCACCTTTCGGAGACCCTGGGGACACCACATCAACAGGTTCCCCTTGACCGTCTCGCTCGTTGCTTCCTCAAAAGAACGCGGAAATATATCGCCGTCTCTTCCCTGTCGCTGGGTCAAAACTCCTGGGGAAAGCCCCCACCCCCTCTCCCTAACACCACACGGGGACTGCAGCGGCTCAAGAAGGCGGCTCACCCCCCACCTTCTCAAGGGGCAATCGGGGCGTGTGAGCGTGTGTGTGTGTACGAGTGTCTGTGAGGAGTGTGTGTGTGCGCGCACGCGTATTCTGCCTGTTGCTTCGTTGGCTCTCGTGAGTGTGCAGCTCAGCTCCCTGCACCCTGTTCCCTGGCCCCCCTCTCTCGGGTTGTAGGATCCCTCGCCTGGGGCCTTTGCTGACCACTGGAAGTCCTGCAGACTTGTTTTAATGTACCCCAGTAAGCAGCGAGGTCAGATCGGGGGGGGGATGCAGAGGCGAGGACTCAGCTCCCGAAACAACGCTGGGCCCCACAACAATCTGAGCACCTCCGATCGGACACTGAATACAGGCAGCAACCTTCCCCCTCCCTGAGCTCAGCGCAGTGCAACAGGTGGAGGACACTGAGGACAATTGTTGATAACCTTGGTAACATTATCCATTTCAACGCAGGGTTAGAGAGAGAAGAGAGAGAATAGACAGGCTGACATTTCCCCAGCCCCTTTATCACCTCGGACCGTCCCGGACGCCTGAGACCCGGCCGGACAGGGAGGATTGATGTCCATCCGCTCCCTGTTGTAATGTCCAAATCTCAGTGGCCGATTTGCGCACAGCAAGATCCCGCAAACAGCGACGTAATAATGACCCAGGTCATCTGTTCTTTAGTGATGTTGGTTAAGGGATAAATATCAGCTCTCGCCCCCTCCCCTCCACCCCAACTCCCCTCCCGCCCCCTCCCCCACTCCTGCCCCCTCCCCTCCCGCCCCCTAACCCACTCTCGTCCCCTCTCCCCTCCCCCACTCTCAGCCCCTCCCCCACTCTCGCCCCCTCCCCCGCACAGGAGGCTACAGAGATAGGGATGGCTATAGGGGCTGGAGGAGGTTACAGAGATAGGGAGGGGTGTAGGGGCTGGAGGAGGTTACAGAGATAGGGAGGGCTGTAGGGGCTGGAGGAGGTTACAGAGATAGGGAGGGGTGTAGGGGCTGGGGGAGGTTACAGAGATAGGGAGGGTTGTAGGGGCTGAAGGAGGTTACAGAGATAGGGAGGGGTGTAGGGGTTGGAGGAGGTTACAGAGATAGGGAGGGTTGTAGGGGCTGGAGGAGGTTACAGAGATAGGGAGGGGTGTAGGGGTTGGAGGAGGTTACAGAGATAGGGAGGGTTGTAGGGGCTGGAGGATGTTACAGAGATAGGGAGGGTTGTAGGGGCTGGAGGAGGTTACAGAGTTAGGGAGGGGTGTAGGGGCTGGAGGGGGTTACAGAGATAGGGAGGGTTGTAGGGACTGGAGGAGGTTACAGAGATAGGGAGGGGTGTAGGGGCTGGAGGAGGTTACAGAGATAGGGAGGGTTGTAGGGGCTGGAGGAGGTTACAGAGATAGGGAGGGTTGTAAGGGCTGGAGGAGGTTACAGAGATAGGGTTGTAGGGGCTGGAGGAGGTTACAGAGATGGGGGGTTGTAGGGGCTGGAGGAGGTTACCGAGATGGGGAGGGTTGTAGGGGCTGAAGGAGGTTACCGAGATAGGGAGGGGTGTAGGGGCTGGAGGAGGTTAGAGGGATAGGGAGGGTTGTAGGGGCTGGAGGAGGTTACAGAGATAGGGAGGGTTGTAGGGGCTGTAGGAGGTTACAGAGATAGGGAGGGGTGTAGGGGCTGGAGGAGGTTACAGAGATAGGGAGGGTTGTAGGGGCTGGAGGAGGTTACAGAGATAGGGAGGGTTGTAGGGGCTGTAGGAGGTTACAGAGATAGGGAGGGGTGTAGGGGCTGGAGGAGGTTACAGAGATAGGGAGGGTTGTAGGGGCTGGAGGAGGTTACAGAGATAGGGAGGGTTGTAGGGGCTGGAGGAGGTTACAGAGATAGGGAGGGTTGTAGGGGCTGGAGGAGGTTACAGAGATAGGGAGGGGTGTAGGGGCTGGAGGAGGTTAGAGGGATAGGGAGGGTTGTAGGGGCTGGAGGAGGTTACAGAGATAGGGAGGGGTGTAGGGACTGGAGGAGGTTACAGAGATAGGGAGGGGTGTAGGGGCTGGAGGAGGTTACAGAGATAGGGAGGGGTGTAGGGGCTGGAGGAGGTTACAGAGATAGGGTTGAGGGGGCTGGAGGAGGTTACAGAGATAGGGAGGGTTGTAGGGGCTGGAGGAGGTTACAGAGATAGGGTTGAGGGGGCTGGAGGAGGTTACAGAGATAGGGAGGGGTGTAGGGGCTGGAGGAGGTTACAGAGATAGGGAGGGTTGTAGGGGCTGGAGGAGGTTACAGAGATAGGGAGGGTTGTAGGGGCTGGAGGAGGTTACAGAGATAGGGAGGGTTGAGGGGCTGGAGGAGGTTACAGAGATAGGGAGGGTTGAGGGGCTGGAGTCAGTGAGTCAGTGCAGGTTTGTGCAGGTTGAAGCCTCTGGGTGAGAGGGTGAAATGTTGCTGTGTGAAGATGATGAGATGTTGAGGGAGAGATGCTGGAGTTAGTCTGTATGTTGGTGCTGGGAGTGTTGCTAATTCTTGCAACTTCCAGAAATAGACTCCAGAGTGATATTTTTATACACAGCTTTACTGAGGCTGCATCATTATACCTTAACATCCTTAAACCCATCACACACTCTCTCTCTCGCTCTCGCTCCAACGGGTCCCAGAGGACTCTCAGAAGAACAATACACAACACAGCTCTCTCACTGCGAGAGGCAGGGGGAAGAGAGAGGGAGAGAGGGAGTGGGGGGGGGAGAGGGAGAGAGAGAGAGAGGGAGTGGGGGGGAGACGGAGAGAGAGAGAGAGGGAGTAGGGGGGGAGAGGGAGAGAGAGAGAGAGAGGGAGTGGGGAAGAGAGAGGGAGAGAGACGGAGCGGGAGAGAATGCACTGGTTCCTGTCCCATTCTCCGCCTCCTGATCAGCAGTTTCCCCATTGGAGGCCATGGGCCTCTTCAAGCTGAGAGAGCTCCTTGTGCAGGTGTTGGCTGATCGACTGCAGAAGGCATTGCGTTAGAGCCTGACCCCCCCCCACCCCCAGATAGACTCGCCCTCCCCCTCCTTTCTCTAGCTAGTGCCCTCGCAGTCGCCCGGTGTCTCACTCACGTCCTCCCTGAGGGAGCTGAGCAGCTCGGGATGGTGGGGTGGGGA
>NW_027597740.1:0-67779 GCF_964194155.1 Cetorhinus maximus | reverse complement strand
CCACTGCCTCCATGTATAAATCTCTTTTTGGTCCCCAATATGACCTCTATTACTTTTTTACTATTTATAAGCCTATAGAAGACTTAGGTGTTCTCACTTATCCTAACTGCCAGTCTCTTTTCATACTTCCCCCTTTGCTTCTTTTATTTACTTATTCATTTTTTTTCTCTGAACTTTCTGTATTTAGCTTAGTTTTGAATTGTATTTTCCACCTGACATGTCATCAGGCCACTTTTTTCTCCTTTGTCACTCGGGGAGCACTGGATTTGTTTGCCCTACGTTTCCCTTTTGAGCCCCTATATCTTGACCGTGTCTGAATCATCTCTTCTTTGAAGGTAGCCCGGAGATCAGCTACTCTTATAACAAAAATAAAAATACCTGGAAAAACTCAGCAGGTCTGACAGCATCTGCGGAGAGGAACACAGTCAACGTTTCGAGTCCGTATGACTCTTCAACAGCTACTCTTATTCCTGCCAACCTTTGACTCCAATTTATTTGGCCCAGATCTGTTCTTATCCCCATTGAAGTTGGCTTTCCCCCAGTTAATTTTTCCTAATCTAGCTTGTTCTTTGTCATTTTCCATAATCAACCTAAACCTATGACCACTGTCCCATAAATGTTCTCCGACTGACATTTGAAGCACTTGACCTACCTCGTTCCCAAGGACCAGGTCTAACAGTAACACCACCTTTGTTGGATGGAAGCATACTGCTGTAGAAAATTTTTCCTGAGCACACTGCGGACACTCATGCCCCCTCTCCGTCCTTTACACTAAAACCATTCCACTCTAGATTTGGATAATTAAACTTCTCCATTATAATTACTTTATAATTTTTGGACCTCGCTATGTAATTTCTTTGCAAATTTGTTTCTCTACACTCTTCCTACTAGTTGGGGGCCTATGGACCATACCAAGCAATGTAATTGCATCTTTTTGGCTTCTGAGCTCTAGCTGAATGGATTCTGCCCTTGATCACCTCTGGGTTGTGCTCTCTCTCAGCACTGCAGTGCTCTCCTTTATCAATACTACCACCCCTCCCCCTTTTCTTCCTTTGCTTTCTTTCTTGAATCCCTTGTATCCAGGGCTGTTTAACACCCAGCCCTGCCCATCTTTAAGCCAGGTCTCTGTTATAGCGACAACATCGTATTTCCACATGGTAATTTTTTAGTTTCTTTAATTCGTTCACGGGATGTGAGCTTTGCTGGTTGGGCCAGCATTTATTGCCCATCCCTGGTTGCCCTTGGGAAGGTGATGGTGAGCTGCCTTCTTGAACCTCTGCAGTCCATGTGGTGTAGGTACACCTACAGTGCTGTTAGGGAGGGAGTTTTAGGATTCTGACCCAGCCACGGTGAAGGAATGGCAATATATTTCCAAGTCGGGATGGTGAGTGGCTTGGAGGGGAACTTCCAGGCAGCGGTGTTCCGATCTATCTGCTGCCCCTGTCCTTCTAGATGGTAGTGGTTCTGGGAATGGAAGGTGCTATCGAAGGAGCCTTGGTGAGTTCCTGCAGTGCATCTTGTAGATGGTACACACTGCTGCCACTGTGCGTCGGTGTTGGAGGGAATGAATGTTTGTGGATGTGGTGTCAATCAAGCGGGCTGCTTTGTCCTGGATGGTGTCAGCCTTCTCGTGCTGTGGGAGCTGCACTCATCCAGGCAAATGGGGAGTATTCTATCACGCTCCTGACTTGTGCCTTGTAGATGGTGGACAGGCTTTGGGGGAGTCAGGAGGTGAGTTACTCGTTGCAGGATTCCTAACCTCTCTCCTGCTCTTGTAGCCACAGTATTTAGCTAGCCCAGTTCATTTCTGGCCAATGGTAACCCCCAGGATGTTGCTAGAGGGGGATCCAGTGACGGTAATGCAATTGAAAGTCGAGGGGCGATGGCTAGATTCTCTCTTGTTGGAGATGGTCACTGCCTGGCACCTGTCAGCCCAAGCCTGTATATTGTCCATGTCTTGCTGCATTTGGACATAGACTGCTTCAGTATCTGAGGAGTCGTGAATGGTGCTGAACATTGTGCAATCATCAACGAACATCCCCACTTCTGACCGTATGATGGAAGGAAGGCCATTGATGAAGTAGTTGAAGATGGTTGGGCCTAGGACAATACTCTGAGGAATTCTTGCAGTGTTGTCCTGGAGCTGAGATGACTGACCTCCAACAATTACAACCATTTTCCTTTGTGCTAGGTATGACTCCAACCAGCGGAGAGTTTTCCCCTGATTCCCAATGACTCCACTTCTGCTAGGGCTCCTTGATGACACAGTCGACCAAATGCGGCCTTGATGTCAAGGACAGTCACTCTCAGCTCACCTCGGGAGTTCAGCTTTTTTTGTCCATGTTTGAACCAAGGCTGTAATGAGGTCAAGAGCTGAGTGGCCCTGGCAGAACCCAAACTGGGCGTCAGTGAGCAGGTTATTGCTAAGCAAGTGCCGCTTGATAGCACTGTTGATGTCTCCTTCCATTACTTTACTGATCGAGAGCAGACTGATGGAGCAATAATTGGCCGGGTTGGATTTGTCCTGATTTTTGTATACAGGACAAACCTGGGCAATTTTTCACATAGCCGGTAGATGCCAGTGTTGTAGCTGTGTTGGAACAGCTTGGCTAGGGGTGCGGCAAGTTCTGGAGCACAAGTCTTCGGTACTATTTCCAGAATATTGTCAGGGCCCATCAGCTTTGCAGTATCCAGTGCCTTCAGCCATTTCTTGATATCACATGGAGTGAAACGAACTGGCTGAAGACTGGCATCTGTGATGCTAGGGACCTCCAAAGGAGGCCGAGGTGGATCATCCACTTGGCACTTCTGACTGAAGATTGTAGCAAATGCTTCAGCCTTATCTTTTGCACTGATGTGCTAGGCTCCTCCATCATTGAGGACGTGGATGTTTGTGGAGCCCCCTCCAGTGAATTGTTTAATTATCCACCACCATTCATGACTGGATGTGGCAGGACTGTAGAGCTTAGATCTGATCTGTTAGTTGTTGGATAGCTTAGCCCTGAATATCACTTTAGTGTTTGGCATGCAAGCAGTCCTGTGTTAAAGCTTCACCAGGTTGACACCTCATTTTTAGTTATGCCTGGTGCTGCTCCTGGCATGCCCTCCTGCACTCTTCATTGAGCCAGGGGTCGAATCCCTGGCTTGATGGTAATGGCAGAGTGGGGATATGCCGGGCCATGAGGTTACAGATTGTGTTTGAGTACAATTCTGGTGCTGCTGCTGGCCCACAGTGCCTCACGGATGCCCAGTCTTGAGTTGCTAGATGTGTTTGAAATTTATTTCTTTTAGCATAGTGGTCATGCCACACAGCGCCGAGGGTATCCTCAATGTGAAGGTGGGACTTCGTCTTCACAATGACTGTGCGGTGGTACCCTGCCGACACTGTCATGGACAGGTATACCTGCTGCAGGCAGGTTGGTGAGGATGAGGTCAAGTGTGTTTTTCCTCTCTTGTTGGTCCCCTCACCACCTGCCGCAGACCCAGTCTAGCAGCTGTGTCGCTTAGGACTCGGCCAGCTCAGTCAGTAGTGGTGCTACCAAGCCACTCTTGGTGATGGAAATTGAAGTCCCTGACCCAGAGTACATTCTGTACCCTTGCCACCCTCAGGGCATCCTTCAAGTGGCGTTCAACATGGAGGAGCACTAATTCATCAGCTGAGGGAGGGTGGTACATGGTAATTAGCAGGAGGTTTCCTTGCCCATGTTTGACCTGATGCCATGAGACTTCATGGGGCCCGGAGTCGATGTTGAGGACTCCCAGGACAACTCCCTCCTGATTGTATAGCACTGTGCTGCCACCTCTGCTGGGCCTGTCCTTCTGGTGGGATAGGACATACCCTGGGATGGTGATGGTGGTGTCTGGGATATTATCTGTAAGGTATGATTCTGAGAGTATGACTGACTAGTCTGTGAGACAGCTCTCCCAATTTTGCCACTCGCTCCCAGATGTTAGTAAGGAGGACTTTGCAGGGTCCATAGGGCTGAGATTGCCGTTGTCGTTTCTGGTGCCGAGGTTGATGCTGGATGGTCCATCCGGTTTCATCCTTTTTTGTGCTTTGTCAAGGTTTGTTTCAACTGAGTGGCTTGCTCAGCCATTTCAGAGAAGAGTCAACGAAATTGCTGTAGGTCTAGAGTCACATGTAGGCTGGACCAGGTAAGGATGGCAAATATCCTTCCCTAAAGGATGTTAGTTTTTACGACAATCATTAGACTTTTAATTCCAATTTTATTGGAATTTATTCCAATTTATTGGAATTTATTTTATTCTGGGGACCTGGATTCAAACCCTGGTCTCCAAAGCATTACCCTGGATCTCTGGATTACTGGCCCATCGACAATACCACTACGCTATCGTGTCCCTGCAATCTGCGCTTGTAACTCACTAATCTTATTTACCACACTCCCGGCATTCACAAGCATGCATAGTAATCCTGATTTAGCCTCCCTTGCTATCTCCTTTACTCTGAACCCCATCTATTAACTTATTATTTCCTATTCTAGTGTTATCTATCTCTCCAAGTATTGTGTCCCTTGGTATTCCTCTCCAATATTAACTGTTGATTCCCGCACTCCTGCCGAGTTAGTTTAAACCCTTCCCAACTGCACAAGCAAATCGTCCCACAAGGAACTCCACCTGGCTCTCTCCTGGTGCAATGGGCCTGTACAAGTCCTATCTTCCCCAGAGCTGGTCCCAATGTGCCAAGAATCCAAAGCTCTCCTACCTGCACCATCTTTCCAGCCATGCATTCTTCCTCTGTTTTATCGTCCTATTCCTGTACTCACTTGCGCATGACACCGAGAGTAATCCAGAGATGGTTATTTTTTGAGGCCTTGCCTGTTAATTTTCTACCCACTTCCCTAAATTCAGACTGCAGGACTACATCCCTTTTTCTACCTATGTCATCAGTATAGATGTGCATCACGACTGCTGGCCTTTTACCCTCCTTTGTCAGGGTGCTTTGTAGCTGCTCAGTGACATCCTTGACCCTGGCACCAGCGAGGCAACACACTGTCCTGGATTCAAGTGTGGCAACGGAAATGCCTATCTATTCCCTTATTGAATTACCTATAACTATTGTTCTTCCAGGCTTCCTTGTAGCCCCCTATATAGCTGAGCCACCTGTGGTGCCAATGACTTAGCTCTGGCTGCATTCCCCAGATGAACCATCACTGTCATCAGTACTCAGAACAAGATACTGGTAGGAGAGTGGCATGCACTCCGGGTCTCATATTCCACTTGCCTGTTCCTTTCGAGGAGGCCATTCTGCCCATCCTGTACTGACTCTACTTTAGAGGTATCCAAGTTGTTCCCCAGCCCCTGCTCTTTGCCCATAGCCCTGTATTTTTGTTTGTCTTGCTTCAAGTCTTTATCCAATTTCCTTTTCGATGTTGTTGGATTTTCTGATACTGCCTTTTCGGTGTATTTCAAATCATAATTTGTTGTTCTGTTTAAAAAAAAAAAGTTTCCTTGTGTTGCCTCTGGTTCTTTTGCCAATCACCTTTAATCTATGTTCCTCTACCTTCTGATCCTCTGCCACTGCAAACAATTTCTCCTCATTTACTCATCAAATCCATTCATGACTTAGTACACTCCTATCAAATCTCTGAGAAACTTCTCTGCTGCAAGGAGAACAATCCCAGCTTTTCCAGTCTCTCCACTTAACTGAATTTGCTCATTCTTGGTTCTATTCTAGTCAATGTCCTCCTGGACATGTAAGTACCTGTAAGTGATTAGTCATAGTCCACAGAGGACCATAGGCATTTTTCTCTATGAGAGAGAGAGACAATCGGTTATATATAGCTGGGCATCCTTCTTAGTGTGCTGCTCAGAATTGAACACAATACTCCAGCTAGGCCTAACTTGTACTTGACAGAGGGTCAGCAGAACTTGCTTGTTTTAATACTCTACTTAAAAAAGCATCAAGGATCCCACGTGCTTTTTAACAGCCTTCTCAACTTGCCCTACCATCTCTCCCACATTTTGCATACACACACACCCCAGGTCTCCCTTCTTGCACATGCTTTAGTATTGTACCATTTAGTTCATATTGGCTTTCCTCAGAATACAGGACTTGCAGGCTGGCACACTGGGGGCACACAGTCAGCCATTGTTTACAATACTTAATGGTATTTGTTGGATAGCAGAAGCAAAACCTTATTGTATTATACTAATAGTGATGAGCTATTAAATATATCAAGGTGACCGCTACTTGCACTTTTGCATTTGGATATTGAAGGGCAGCTTGCATGCCTGCCAATCATGACAAGCAAGAATTTAAACAAGTTCCCTCTTTGTTAATAGACAGTCATTTCTGCATATTCCTGATAACCAACTGTTCATTTGATAAACTAGCAGAAACTGTCACCATTCATTGTGTTTTGGCGTGGATGGCATCATGTGCCAATTACATAAGACACTGCCCGTTGTATCAGTGAATTTGATGTATGTTTAGAGAGACGAGCACTACAAAGGACTGCTAGGTGCCATATATGTGTACTTGGACTCAGTTAATTATCCACAGCTGCTTTGGTTTACAGTGCTATCTGAACCCACAATGTTTGTGTTTTCTTGTTGCCATTTCGATTTTGTACATTTCCAGTGCCTTCCTTTTATAAAAGCAAAATACTTTGGATGCTGGAAATCTGAATTAAAAACACAAAATGCTGGAAAGACTTAGGTCTGGCAGCATCTGTGGAGAGAGAAAGAGAGTTAAAGTTTTGAGTCTGTTTACTCTGGAGAAGTCATACGAATTCGTAACGTTAACTCTTTCTCTCGCCACAGATGCTGCCAGGCCTGCTGAATTGTTCCAGTACTTTTTTTTAAATTCCCGTATCCTTTTTCCATAGTTTCTGAAGAGAACATGATAGCGGATGTTGTGCATGTTGCTGCAACAAAAGCAAAATATTTGGATGCTGGAAATCTGAAATAAAAATAGCAAATGCTGGAAATATCCAGCAGGTCAGGCAACATCTGTGGGGCGGTAAACAGAGTTAACGTTTCAGGCTAATGACCTCTCATGAGAACTGATCTCCACACATGTTACCTGACGTGAGTATTTCCAGCACACTGTTATTTCATGTGTTGCTGTTTGATATGCATTGCTTTGCAGGCTATCTATTACTTTTGCAATAGATCAGATTGGATATATTTGTCTGCTGGCTCATTAGTCTAATGTTTATTGAATAAAATTATATAATAACTGGGTATTACTCAGTCAATGCAAGTGAACAGTTGACAGTGATCCTAATGATTCAATATAGTATTGATACAATATAATTGAAATGTTAGGTATTGTGACCTTATTGTGAGAAGGTATGTAAATTATTGAACTGTTCTGCCCCTTTTGGCCTTCAGTGATTTATTTTCCTTGTGCAACCTTTCCTCTGGTAGTTGTTGGATGTTACCAGCTAATGTTGCTGTTATTGAATATGCTGTGTGCGGTGATGCGCTGTAATGAGATTTTAAACTGGTTAATTGAGAAATATAGCAGGGTCCATCTTGTTGGATGCTAGTAAGGTTGTGAACGCAATGAGAAAAGATGATAATGAAGAAGTGGACCTTGTGTAATAGCAAACTTTGGTTCTAAAGGCATGTAGATTATATGAAGAAGTAAAGAGAAGGCAGCCAGGTGCTGTCCTGATTTGAAAATCCTGGGTAATAGTGAGTTAGAGGAAGGATGCAGTAATGAACCTTCTTTTCTGCATTGTGATAATGCGGGACATGGAGGATCTAATATCTTGAGATTAGGAGGGTCCATGTTTGTCACCTGAGAAAGGCTGAAGTCATTCAATTCCTACCTCCTGGAGAACATGCTGAGGAGAAAGATGACACGGACCTTTAAATAATCCTTTAGATAAGAAGGAAGCAACCAAGCTATTTATCTTGGAATCTGAGCAGAGGACCAAGCACAACATTTACAAGCCTTTAACCATGGTTGGGAATAAGAAAACATGTTCACACTCATGAAATGTGAAAGAAGCTCCCAATTGAGCAGGCGTTTGATTTGGGATCAGTTAGTACCTTTCAACAGGAGCTGTTCTCTGACGGATAGATTCAAGAGTTATAAGGATTTAATGACACTAGTTTGAACTTTCGTTTACTTCAGAAAAGATTGGGGAAGGCAATAATCTGTTACCCAAAATCGGGCACCGAAAGTGAGAAATCCCCTACAGAAAGTTACTGCATGGGCTTGATGGGTTGAGTAGCTTTTCTTTGCTTCACATTTTCTTATGTTAAAATAGAGGAATGTTCCCATGATGAGAGGTATTGCAGAGTGGGTGAGGGGAATTGCCTGCGCTGAAGACTTTTTCTTTCCTTTAATTTTAGGAGTGCAAGATAGGTGTTTAAACTTCCATGATTTGGGAGCAGCATTTGGTCTTGAGTGTGATTTGGCTTGTTGGAATGAAAATAGCTGTGATGGTCAAGGAAGACCTTTACTGGGCCTGAAGCTATAACTGGCTTTCTGACGACCAGAAAGTTATAAGGATAGCTCATGAGATTTGACACAGGCTGTAGCTTGATGTTCAGTGAACTGTTGGGGGAGATCAAACAGATAAGTGGGGAGGAAACAGCAGACAGCCAATGAAAGCCGAGGGACTCTTAACTGTTCGATATTATAAAGTGTACTATTTGTACTGCAATTGCTTTTTAGTACAGTTCCCGCCGCTTAGTGCCCATGCCTATCCCAAATAGCTGGATATATCTGGCAAATGGTGCTAGTCAATTGCCATTGTCTTGGGCGTCAATTACAAAGACGCTGCTTAAACCATTTTAAATGCGTTGACTTTTTTTGCTCAGTCCAGTTTAGTATGGTACTGACTTTATTAAAGCTGCTTTTGTTAAAGCTGAACGCTATCAGCATCTATCTCTCTTTATAACGTAAATAGAACCACAGAAACGAATAGAACTAAGCCATGATAGCAGATCTGACATTAAATGCATCACCCGATTGAAGTTGCCCAAAATGTACACAACCCCCTGCTAACAGTGTGAACAAGGCTACAGTTTGCACTTCTAACAGCTAAGTGAGGCAGTCAGAGAGTGCAATCCTACCGCTTCAGTTGCTCCATGAAAGCAGGAGATAGTGTTCGTATCTGCTCTTCTCTCTCGAAACATAAATGTTTCCACTGTTATCATAAATAGGCATCAGGAATGATTTGAACTGCAGCATAATCTCAAAATATGAAATCTGCCCTTGAACTAATTTTGCCCCTAATATTTAGACCATATGTTATTTTTCAGAATGACTGTTTTGACCTTGCATCGCTTGCCCTTAATACTTAATCCAGCATTATGGCATAGCCGAGGCTGTGGTTCACTAGGACTTTCCCTGACTTGGAGGATCTTGTTGTCAAACATTCACTGCCGTAGTTCTTAGAAGGCTGACCTGGCACATGTGATCTGGAGTTGGATCTCCTCGCCAATGGTGGCCTATTTAGAGAGATGGCTACCAAGGTATAGGAAGTGCTCAACATATTTTATAATCTTTGACATATATGGGAGGTGGTGCATTTGGCTGACTGGGTGTGGGCTGCTATCATTTTTTGTCTTGGTAAAATTTCAAGGACAGGCCAAGCCTCTTGCACACACAATTGAAGAGATTTGAGAGTCGTAGAGGTCTACAGCGCAGAAAAAGGCCCTTTGGCCCATCGAGTCTGCGCCGGTCAAACAAGCACCTAACTCTTCTAATCCCATTTTCCAGCACTAGGCCCATAGCCTTGTATGCCATGGCATCGCAAGTGCACATCCAAATACTTCTTAAATGTTATGAGGGTTTCTGCCTCTACCACCCTTTCAGGCAGTGAGTTCCAGATCCCCAATACCCTCTGGGTGAAAAAATTCTTCCTCACGCCCCCCCCTAAACCTCTTGCCCCTTACCTTAAACCTATGCCCCCTGGTTATTGATCCCTCCACCAAGGGGAAAAGTTCCTTCCTGTCTACTCTATCTATGCCCCTCATAATTTTATATACCTCAATCATGTCCCCCCTCAATTTCCTCTGCTCCAGGGAAAATAACCCCAGTTTATCCAATCTCTCCTCATAACTAAAACTCTCCAGCCCAGGCAACATCCTGATAAATCCCCTCTGCACTCTCTCTAGTGCAATCACATCCTTCCTATAACACGGATTCCAGAACTGCACACAATACTCTAGCTGTGGCCTAACCAGCGTTTTATACAGTTCCAGCATAACCTCCCTGCTCTTATATTCTATGCATCGACTAATAAAGACAAGTATTCCATACGCCTTTTTAACCACCTTATCTACCTGTCCTGCTACCTTAAGGGATCGGTGGACATGCACACCAAGGTCCCTCTGATCCTCGGTACTTCCCAGGGTCCTACCATTCGTCGTGTATTCCCGTGCCTTGTTTGTCCTGCCCAAGTGTATCACCTCACACTTATCCAGATTAAATTCCATTTGCCACTGGTCAGCCCAACTGACCAGTCTGTCTATATCCTCCTGTAATCTAAGGCTATCCTCCTCGGTATTTACCACCCCACCAATTTTCGTGTCATCCGCGAACTTACTGATCAACCTTCTACATTCAAGGCTTGCAAATCTGATGCAGAGTGGGAAATGACACAGCAGTCATCCTGTACACTGTAGTTGCAGTATATCTATGATGATCAGTTTAGATTTGGCACGAAGGTGACTGAGTTTAGAATATATTTAATGCCGACACCAGAAGGCAGTTGATCTTTGAGTTGAATAGCCACTGACAGGTAGATAGCCACCGTGCTATTTGCCATCACACATTCTTGCTTGACTCCAGTGTGGATTTTTGAAGGTGTCTGTTTCAGACCTCCCACTTGACACTTGCAGTCATAGCCTATGACTCAGTTCATAGCAAGCTTGCTTCTGATTCACAAGGTTCCTGGTTCGAGCCCCATTCCAAGGCTTGAGCATAAAAATCAAGGCTCGCAATCCAGTGCAGTACGGAGGGAGTGCTGCGCAGTTGGAGGAGCCATCTTCTGGATGACTTGTTAAATGAGGGTGACCAATACTCTGGAACAAATTTAAGGGATGCTGGTCCGCACAATGGGCAGAGTGGGCCGTTTTCTGGTCAACTTTTGAGTGTGGGGAGGAGGAGGGAGGTTTAGTGAACCTCAGTGGGTGGGGGAGGGGGTTGCTGGAAAACGTGAGGGCACGCCAATGGGAGAAGCATGCACTGCGCATTGACAAGTATGCACTGTGCATGAGCATGAACCGTTAACCAAAATTACAGGAAAAACCGCGTCCCGGCAGCAAACAACCCAGGACATGGGGACACATCTCAAATATGAGGCAGTTCTGTAAAATCTGGGACGGTTGGTCACCTGCATTAAACCAAGGGCTCATCCGCCTGCTTGGGTGGATGTAAAAGATCCTGTGGCCCATATTTATCCTTCAATTAACATATTGATAAACTGGTTTTGAAATCATGCTGCTGTTAGTACGAGTTTGCTGAGTGGGAATTCGCTACTGCATTTCCTACATTACAGCAATGACTGACTACACTTCAAAAAGTACTTTGGCTGTAAAGTGCTTAGAGACATCTGGTGGCCATGACAAGTGCTAGATAAATGCAAGTCACTTTTTTTAACTGCCATGCCAGTAATGGCGATGAGATGCTTTGCTTAATTTATAAAGGGAGTGGGTACGTGTTGCGGGTGAGCAGTTTCTGGAATATTTTCTTTGGTAAAATTAATTCCAGTAGTTTAGAAGGCTGGCACAGTTTGCTTTTGATATAGCTTCTAAAAGGGAATTGTTGCAGTGCCTGTTAACGTAGACATTCTCTAGACAGAAGATTCCTCCACTTGTGAGGGAGATGTGAACTTAGGAGCAATAAATGTAAGCTGGTCAATAATTGGGATTTCAGGAGAAACTGCTTTACACAGCGGGTGAAAGGAATAGAAGGATATGGTCATAGTTGTGAACTCAATTGTGGCAGGAGACTCTCGGGAGGACAGCGGAAACACTTGTTCTCGAAGCATCCTTGAAGAGGTCAAACATCCCTGTTGACTCATGGGAGTCTTTGGCTTGTGACTGACCAAAATGGGGAATGCTCATCCGCAAAGGCTTCGGGAATGTGCATAGGCAATGCAAGGCATCTGAGTGCGTGCACAAATCTCCATGTGACCCATCTACCCAACCCTTCAAGCACCTTCTGCCCTGCATATGGCAGAACCTGCAGATCATGCTTTGGACTCACCTTTGTCGGAACTCATCAAACTGGAGTGGAAGCAAGTCACCCTCGATCGCGAAGGACTGCTTCGGAACAAGTTAGATGTATTAAGGTTGAAGTTGGCTCCTGTGGATAACGAACGCTGGCATGGACCAGTTGTATCATATTGCCTTTTCTCTGTGCTGTAGATTCCGTGTATTCAAACCAGCTCAGTTTTCCAGAATTGGGTGAATCATGTTTTTTTTTAATCCCTATGGTATTAAACAAGAAACATACAACATAGACTAGCTAGTTGGTCTTCAAAATTTAATTGTATTTGTAATGTTTTGGAGGGGAAAAGTCAAGGCAAAGTCTCTTTACAAAGATTTATTTTTAATTCTGGTAAATATCTCTTTTTGGCCAGAAGTTCACTTAAGCTGAATGGAGGATCATTTAATTTCTTATGTCAAATGGTTGATTATATGTTATGTCTTTTTGCAGGAGAGATGTGAATAAATTAGTTAAGACAACAAAGGTATTTGGCAAAAGCATAACAGGCGCTGTTCAGTAATTTGAGTGCTGCATCCTGGGAAGTGATTGCTAAAGTCCCCTCCCACAGACTGATTATAAATCAAATCAGCATGCTTAATGTTTTTAAACATGCTTCCACCTCCTTTTCTCTGAAATCCCCTCCGCCTTGCTTCATTTTCCTAATTTTCTCACACTTTTAGTCTTTCTAATCTTCCTTTCTTTAGCTTTCCTACATTCTTGGCTTTTACTTTTATTCCCTGACTTGCGCTGGATGGTTTTAGCATCAATTTTGATTTAATATTTCTCTTCATCCATTCAGCTCTGGTTTTCCTTTATTATCCCCATGCTGGAATATACCTGATTAGTACTCTTTCTGTTCCTTGTTTAGGTATTTCCCATTGCTGATTTATGGTTGTGTTTCTTTGCAACTTGGGCATGGTTCCTTTATTTGGCTAGAATATGTTTTCTTTGTAGTGAAGTACAATCATTCTAGCCTTTTTTTGTTTTTGCTTCCTGTTTCTGCATTAAGCAAACTTTAGTATCCTGGTCGGTGCTTCTAAAGGTCACTTAGTGACCTGGTATTTTTTCCCCAGGACTTGTTCAAGTACTGCCACTTTCCTTAACTGGAGTAGCAACTTATTCAGTGAGAATATAGTTGTGAACTCAATGCAACAAAACAACTACCCTTTCTCACTTTAAATTATGCAGTAACCTGCAGTGATGAACCTATTAATACCTATCCGTCTATTTATCCAAAATGTTTTCCCTTAATTTGTCCTATGCTCCCAGTCACGTGAATGAGGGACTCTCCTAAGACCAGTTCTCCGTTTAATTGTTAAACCCTCGTGCTTTGAATTGATTTACTGTCTCACGTTGGTCGAGATCAGTGGCTTTCAGAATGATCCATAAGGGCCCTCCCAAGTGGTCTGCAAACTGATCTGAATTGCAAATTGCTGAGGCCATATAAGAACAAGCAAGAATCATCAACCCCACCACTCACGTGACATCATGCAAATAGACTGTTGTTGCCTGCGCTCATGACAGCTCGTGTCATGCACATAGTAGACAATATCGTTTTATAAGCAGGATTTAAGTTACCGTTATCTTGATATAGATGTAAGTATTAGTTTGAGATTGTGATTTTGTAACAGAAGTCTCAAATGGATATGTTCTCCATGTTAATGTTTTGTAGTATGAACATGTCTATACTTCTGTTTCTGGCATGAATTAATTATTTACTGTTGTATGAAATGTAGCAGACACACAGCAAGCTCTCATAAACAGCCATGGGATAATGACCAGAATTTGTGGTGGTGATGTTGATTCAGGAATAACTATTGGCCAGGCCATTGAGGGAAACCTCCCATATGCTCTTCAAAATAGTGCCATGGGACCTTGTGTATCTGAGAGGGCAGGTGGGGTCTCTGCTTAAGCTCTCATGTGAAAGATGATACCTCCAACAGTCCAGCACTTTCCCAGTACTGCACTGGAGTGTTAGCCTTGATTTTACTGCAATGTTCCAGGTGCTTATTACGTTACACTTTTCACCGGTTTTCTCTGGTTGCTTCACTTGACCTGGTCAGCAGTAGGAAATGGAAATCAGTGCAAAATAATTTCACTCAATCTGCCAGAAAGTTCGTTCTTTCCGGTGTAAAAAGTTGATGCTACCTCAAGTGTTTGTATGTATATGACTGACTGACCTCAATGTTATCTCAGATGTTGATATGTGCTATTTACCTGACCTGCAGACTTGCATCACGGAACTATGCAAATAGGCTGTGCGCTCAGATATTGAGCGAGTTTTTGTTGGTAAAACTGAACTTTGACATCAAAACCAAGAGCAGCATCCAAGCTTTTTTTGGTAGGGGAAATAATAGTTGCTATTGTAAAGTTGGGAACACTTTGAAAATGAGAAGCATGATCAGAAGCTGACAGTGTTGTCAAACCACAAGTCAAATTGTATCTTGCTGCAAACCCTGTCATTTCACCACACAGCATGACTTCTGTCACAATGAACCTGATCAGTGGTTCAAGGTTTTCCTTTATTTTGGCCTATACTGCCTATTCCAATTGTTATGTTGATACAACATAAACACTTAAGTGCTATAAAGCAGAAAAATTACAGGTCAGTTATAATTGTATGCATTTGATGTAGGAGGAAAGAGCTTGGTAGTAATTTAATATGGGGATCATCATGGCATCTCTGAAGCACTCAAGCTATGTTCTTGTGGTTTGTAAAATGATGTTAGTTTCTTAGTTTGATATACTACAACACTCCTGTTCAAACATGTACAATGTCTACGCAGCTTATTTGTATTCGCTGAAATACGTCCTATTCATATAGAATTAAGGAAACTCAGCAGTGGGTTTGATGTGCCTTTCACCTCTGCGATTTGAATTGAAGTTCACAAACCAGTGGGGTATCCACTGACAGCTTTAAACGGCTTTTGTGACATGATTTTGCGAAATCAAATTTTTTACCAGGCACAGGTCTCTAATTTAAAACTGTTCTAATTAGTAACCTTCTCACTTCCATGAACGTATTGATATAATAGCGGCTGCCCTTGTGTTAGGGTCAATGTTCCCTCAACATTTTTCATTGTGCTTATTCATTTAAATGTGTCAGTCCTTGAATATTTTTTGCGAGGCTGTGCAGGCATGGTAACACAGCTGAACACAAGTTGGTTCATTTGTTATGGAATTTCCTGGGGTGCTATGTGGTCACATGGTCATACAGTTTAGGGGAAATGTTGACTGGGGTACAAGCGTATTGTAGGGGTATATTTGAATGAGTTTCAGTCTGCACCTAATGACTGCTTCATGCGGGAATGTCACATTGAAACATTTATGCAGCAAGATCTGAATATCATTCAAGGTGAGCTTTATTTTTATTCGTACGGCTGGGGAAGCAGTTAGTTTGACGTTGAGGTTAACAGTCCATTCAATGGCTTTGGGTGACACATGGTTGTGATGTCCACCAGGAATGATTGTCAGGGCAGGAGTTCAGTATATGTACGATGATCTGACTTGGATGGCCACAGTCATGATTTGAACTGTACCTCCTGTTCCATTTGTGGAGCAAGTGGGCACATCTTTGCTGGTTGTTTAGATGTTCACCACTCTGGTCAGTTGCCATAAGACGTAGGAGCAGAAATACACCATTCAGCTCATCGCGTCTTCTCTGTCATTCAATGATATCATGACTGATCTGATAATCCACAACTCCACTTTCCTGCCTTTTCCCCATAACCCTTGATTCCTTTACTGATTAAAAATCTGTCTATCTTGGCCCTGAATATACTGTTATGACACAGCAGTGTGTAAAGGCTGAGTTCAAATCCGAGAGGGCAACTTAACAACTGTCGTAACCTATATTTTCAATTGGTATGTTTGAGATGCAGCTCTGAATTTGGAAATTAAACCACCAAGCCTCAAGAAGTTTTTTATATAAACTAAATTAAACATTTATTAATTTAACAAGAAATTAAACACATACCCATGTCTACAAATTACTACCATAATAACTTTTAAACACATCCCCAAATTAATCACCCTCGGGTAAATCTTCACCAAGGCAACAATAACCCATAGACTTTAAATACCAGGCAAAGCACAGTTGACCGTACGAATTCAAAATGAGGCCCCTTGCAATTTGGTTCCTTTGTAGACACAGTTGCTTAGATCTTACATGCCTGTGACCTACACATAGAAAACTCCTTTCTGTTTATACCTAGCTTTACCTTTGAATGTAAATTCTCATTGTATCACTCGATCTTTGAACTCCACCTCTTCTAACAATAAAATCCCTTTCATAGCACCAATTTCATTTGTAATATAATCATATTGCTTGGTGTCTCCTAGCTAGGTGCAAGATTTTATTTTCTCCTTTTGAATGGTTTATTCAACAAATACAAATGTACTCTTTACCTTCTAGCCATACGTTTATCTAATTAACATCTCAGACTAGCTGGTTTTAATCTAACTAAGCCACACACAGACAAAGACCCTACTGCAAGTCCAATTTAAAAATAATTTCCAATAACATTATATACATTAATATCTCCATGACAATATTTAATGACCCAGCTTCTACAGCCCTTTGCAGTAAAGAATTCCACAGATTCACTGCCCTCGGAAGAAATTCCTCCTCATTTCTGTCTTAAATGGGTGACCCCTTACTCTGAGATTCCCTCTGGCCATAGACTCTCCCACAAGGGGAGCACCCTCTCAGCATTTGCCCTGTCAAGCCCCCTAAGAATCTTATGTTTCAATAAGGTTGCCTCTCATTCTTTTAAACTCCAATGAATACAGGCCCAACCTACTCGACCTCTCCCCATAAGAAAGTCCCTCCATAGCTGGGATCAACCTAGTGAACCTTCTCTGGGCTGTCTCCAATGCTAGTATGCCTTTCCTTAGATAAGGGGACCAAAACTGTTCACAGTATTCTAGGCATGATCTAACTAGTGCCTTGTATAGTTTTAGCAAGACTTCCCTATTTTTATACTCCATTCCCTTTGAAATAAAGGCCGACATTCCATTCGCCTTCCTTATTACCTGTTGAACTTGTATGTTAGCTTTTTTGTGATTCATGCACAAGGACCCTCAAATCCCTCTGTGCTGCAGCTTTCTGCAGTCTTTCTCCATTTAAATAATATTCATCTCCTCTATTCTTCCTGCCAACGTGCATTGCCTCACATTTTCCCACATTATATTCCATCTGCCAAGTTTTTCCCCACTCCCTCAACCTGTCTATATCCTTCTGTATACTGTGTCATCCTCATGGCTTGCTTTCCTACCTACTTGTGTCATCCGCAAACTTGGCGATAGATGAGGGAAATGAATGTACTAAGTCATTAATATATTTTGTAAATAATTGTGGCCCCAGCACTGATCCCTGTGGCACTCTGCTAGTTACAGGTTGCCATCCTGAAAATTGACCCTTTATCCCAACTGTGCATTCTATTAGTTAGCCAATCCTCTATCCATGCTAATATACCACCCCCAACACCATGGGCCCTTATCTTAAGTAGCCTTATGTGTGGTACCCTATCAAAAGCCTTTTGGAAATCCAAATATATTACATCTACTGATTGCCCTTTATCTATCCTGCTTGTTTCCTCAAAGAATTCTAATACATTTATCAGGCATGATTTCCCCTGCATGAAGCCATGCTGACTCTGTTTGATATTGTGCATTTCTAGATGCTCTGCTATTGCATCCTTTATAATAGACTTTAACATTTTCCCAATGACTGATGGTTAAGCCTTTTGTTACCTTTTTTTGAATAAGGGTGTTACTTTGGCAGTTTTCCAATCCTCTGGGACTTTTTCAGAATCTACGGATTCTTGGATGATTACTACTAGTGCATCCACTGTCTCTGTAGCTACTTCTTTTAATATCCTAGGATGCAACCCATCAGGTCCTGGGGACTTATTGACCTTTAGCCCCATTAGTTTCCCTAGTTTTTCTCAAGTTTGCAGTCAGCCAGGTGATGTCCCATCGAGAGGTGGGGCTGTCATCAGTTTGTAGAGTGTAGTGTGTAACAGTAGGGACTACAGGATTTGAGTGCCTGGGGCTTTTTTGAGGTCCTGTGTCAATGGGAGTGCTTCATTAACTGTTAGCCAGTGGTGTTCATTGAGGAGGATGTTTTACCTGTGGACGTCAGGAGGTTCAATGTGCACTGGCATAGAATAAGTCACTCGAGCTGTGTTGGTCTCAATATCCTAGAAACGATCGTCGTAACTTCCTGGAGGTGGATGACTGCCATGTTTTTGTGGTGACTCCTGAGCCTGCTTGAGCAGTTGTATTTTGCTATTGAGTGCATTGTGTGTTGGCTCTGCTGTGCGTTGTGTGTGGGCTTTGCTGCCTCAAGTAGTGGAAAACATCCCTGTGCACACTTAGAAGCTGAACAAAAACATGTGTTTAGTGAAGGGTAGATGACTTTTTTTAAACTGTACCCCAGCCTTCACAGAGTAAAGCAGTATTTGACAGAATTTACCCAGTGCTCTGTCCCCTTTGAACACCGAAAAGGCTCTTGCCAACTTCCTGAGTTGTTGCACTTTGCGTCTTCTCAGGAACTGTATACACTATTTGACATGGATGGCCATGCAGTCATCGAATAGCTTCTCTATTTCTATGGGATAGCTCTTGTATGGTTGCCTTGCTACCTAGCTTTTTTCTTTTTTCATAAAAAGGTAGTAAAAGTGATGCAGGAAATGGCAAACCAGTAAGTTTGTCCACAAATTATGGGACCTGTATAAAAATGGTGAATCTAGAAACGAATAAAAACATAAGAGAACATATGTGCCAAGCTAATTTGGGTGATTTTCTTTGTGTGATTAGAAGCTTGATGGCAATAGAGTACCTGGATTTCAGTAAGGTCTTTGATACAGTTGCTTGAAAAAATTGCTACTGAAAATAAAGAATTGGAAATTAATGAAAATATTTTATAATTGATTGGCTCTGCAGTAGAACCTGAGGGCAGGAGTTGTCATCAGTCTTGGGGAATGTGAGCAGTGGGATCATGCAGGTTTTAAAAAATTAATTCATGGGATGTGGGTGTCACTGGCAAGCTGGTCCCTAATTGCTACTGAAGGTGGCTCAGTACCAAATTCTCTTGAATACAACTGAGTGGCTTACAAGGTCATTTCAGAGGGCAGTCGCATTGGAAATTAGTGAATGAAATGGCTTTTTATGACAATCAGTTTCATTGTCACTATTACTGATGAGAGCTTTTCATCCCAGATTTATTTAATTAACTGATTTGAGCTCATGCCTCCAGGTTGTTAGCCTAGGTCTCTGGGTTACCTGTGCAGTAATGATTACTGTTACCATGGCTCTAAAATGACACCTCGTTTATTAACTTGATGGGTGATCTGGAGCTAGGAATCTCAAGCACAGTGGCTAAGTTTGCAAATGATGCAAGCTAATAAAGTTGGTAAAGGCCAGAGATGAACAGGGTAAACTACAGGTATTTGAATAAATTTAATTATCAGGCAGCCAGGTTGCAGATCAAGTACAATGTGGAGAAATACTTCAAATTAAGGGGTACAATCTAGGAAAGTACTGTTATAAAAGGGAAAGAAAATACATGAATGGAAAATGGAAGAAATATAGGTGGCTTGATTGACAATACCCTCAAAACTATCACAGCAATGCTAGGTGGCAGGGAATAAAAGAAATCTGAAGTTGGATGTATTTAAAAAGTTGATACTGAGCCAAAATGGGTATTCTTGCCATGAATAAATAATTGGTGTGGCGACACTTGAATCACTATGTACAGTTCTGGTCACCACAGAACAAAAAGGATATTGTAGGTATCGAAAGGATACAGAAGTGGGAAACTGGAATTTTATTTTTAATTGGTTAATGGTATATGTGCATTGTTGGCAAGGTCAGACTTTGCCCATCTCCAATTTATTTATTTATTTGTTCACTGGTTGTAGGTGCTGTTGGCTAGACCAGCATTTATTGCATATGCCTAACTGCCCTTAAGGTGGTGATGAAGCTGCCGCCTTGAACTGCTGGAGTCCATGTAGTGTAGGTACACCCACAGTGCTGTTAGGGAGGGAGTTCCAGGATTTTGACTCAATGCCGGTGAGGAATGGTGACATATTTCCAAGCCAGGATAATGTGTGACTTGGAGGGGAACTTGCAGGTGGTGGTGTTCCCATGCATCTGCTGCCCTTGTCCTTCTAGGTGAGAGAGATTGCAGGTCTGGAAGGTGCTGTTGAAAGGAGCCTTGGTGAGCTGCTGCAGTGCATCTTGTAGATGATGCACACTGCTGCCACTGAGCGTTGGTGGTGAAGGGAGTGAATGTTTATGGCGGTGATTGCGTGCCAATCAAGTAGGCTGCTTTGTCCTGGATGGTGTCAAGCTTCTCGAGTGTTGTTGAGCTGCACTCATCAGGCAAATGGAGAACATTCCATCATACTCCTGACTTGTGCCTTCTCGATGGTGGACAGGCTTTGAGAGTCAGAAGGTGTTACACACCACACAATTCCCAGGCCCTGACCTACTCTTGTAGCCACAGTATTTATTTGGTTCAGTTCATTTTCTGGTCAGTGGTAACCCCTAGGAAGTTGGTGGGGCTTTCAGTGATGGTACTGCCAGTGAAAGTCTCGGGGAGGTGATTAGATTTTCTCTTATTGGAGATGGTCATTGTCTGGCAGTTGTGTAGTGTGAATGGTATTTGCCTCTTATCATCCCAAGCCTGAATGATCTCCAGGTTTTGCTGCATGTGGGTATGGGTTGCTTCAGTGTCTGAAGAGTAATGAATGGTGCTGAACATGATGCCATCATCAGCGCACAGCCCCGCTTCTGATCTTATGATGAAAAGAAGTCATTGAAGCAGCTCACACTACCCTGAAGAACGCCTGCAGTGATGTCTTGGGATTGAGATGATTGGCCTCTAACAACCATAGTCATTTTCTTTTTGTGCTTGCTAGGACTCCAGCCAATGGAGCATTTCCCCCCACTATTCCCATTGACTGCAATTTTCCTAAGGCTCCTTTGCCAGACAAGGTCAAATGCTACCTTTTGTAATAGAGGCTAATAACTTTCACCTCAGCCTGGAATTCCACTCTTATTTTTTTGTCCATGTTTGGACCAAAGCTGCAATGAGGTCTGGAGCCAAGTGGCCCTGGCAGGGCCCAAACTGAGATTTGGTGAATATATGAACATAGATATGAACAAGGAGCAGGAGTAGCCATTCAGCCCCTCAAGCCTGCTCCACCATTTAATAAGATCATGGCTGATCTGGAAATAACCTCAAATGTGCATCCCTCCTAACCCTGATGACTTATCACCCCCTTGCTTACCAAGAATCCATCCACCTGTGCCTTAAAAATATTCAAAGACTCTGCTTCCACCACCTTTTCAGGTTATTGCTGTGTAAGTGTTGTTGACAGTACTATCTAACACTCAATGCCCGTCATCAGTTTGCTGGCGAATGGGAGTGGTGTTGATTGGCTGGATTGGATTAGCTCCCCTCTTTGTGGACATGACATACCTGGGCAGTTTTCCACATTATCAGATAGATGCCAATGCCATAGCTCTACTGGAGCACAAGTCTTCAGTATTATTGCTGGGTTGTTGTCTTGACCTATAACCTTGGCACTGCCTTCAGTCCATTGATTGAGGGGATGGAGAGATTATATGAATTGACAAGTTCTCACTGGGAAATAGTGGGAGAAGTAGTACTGTGTTTGGTGCTCTAAATGGTCTAGGCAGCATTGATTATGATTTATATTTTACCTTGTTTCAAATAGTACAACAAGAGGGCTGATCTTGACCCAAAGTGGGTGGTGGTGTTGGGAGCAGAGAGTGGTCAATTCAAAACTCATACAGCAATATTTCAGTGACCGAGTGGTCTAACAGTGGTTCAGGTTGACCTGAGACAGAAGATGGAAGCAGATGATATTGATTCATTAAAATTTAAATTTACTAGATTTCTTTAGTAACTTGAGACATGACATGGTAAGTGTAACATGCTTGGTTGGGGGGGATGGGTGGTGTGGGGAGGTACTGTGGCATTAGACCTATGTTTCTAAAGTTCTCCACCATGAGGGCTCCTTGCATCATGCTTGGAGTTGTTGTATACTAAACAATTGAGATGGTTTACTATGATTAGTCAATAACTCCAGGATGGTAGAAGGTGAATGAGATGAACTGTGGCTGTTTTTTGTACAGCAATTATGATTTTTTTCCTCAATGGTCCCAATCTTTGCGTGCAGAAAATTTGTATCCAATCTTTATAAATCTTTTTAAAAATTGTATATCTGGTAACTCCAGTTGGGTCCTTGCCATTCATATCAATGTCTGAATGAGATCACCCGTTGTTGCTAAATTAGTGCACATAGCTGCGGTGTTGTGAGCAATCTGAGCTGGATTAAATGTCTTTTCATCTTTACCCATCACTTTCATCTTTTGAATTGAACTTGAACATGGTTGCCAGAACTGTCAGCTGTGGCTCAGTTGATATCACTACTGCTTCTGAGTCAGAATGCTGTGAGTTCAAAACATGAGCGCAACAGTTGTTCGATTGAGAATCAATCCGGTGCTGTACTGAAAGATTGCTGCACTGTCAGAGGTACCGTCTTTTGGATAAAATGTTAAGCTGAGGCTCTCTGTCTTTTCTGGTGCACTGAAGAGATTCAGCGATATGATCCCAAGAAGACCAGGGAAGCCCTTGCTGAACCTCCATCCAAAGTGGTGGCCATTATGTATCCCACAACCAATATTATGAAAACAGATTATTGGGTCATTATCCAAGTGCGATTTCTACTGCATTTTTTGCCCTTAGTAATGGGCAACCTGAAGCTGCAAAAGGTGCTTTTTTTAAAATGCAAGTAGTCTTAAGTGACAAACATACCATCTCACCCTGTCCATGTTAATTGTAAGCCTTATTTTGTGCCTATAGTTCTAGGATGGAAATGGGAAGATAAGTAGCAAACTTGCAACCGCTATCTTAATTCACCACTAAATTTGTACATGGTGTATGAAGCCTGTAAAAAGTTCTAATTTGATGAGCAGAACTTTTGCTTGGGTTTTAGGCCTTCTCATTTCCCTAAATATTCTTGACACATGATTGATGGATTGGGTGAATAGGCTGGTTTTATACTGCTTGTTTGCTGAGTTTCTGACATTAAAAGACCTCCAGTCAACCACATTTAAAGGTTGAAGTCTGCTTTATTTGTGTCCTGCCTGCCCCAACCTTGTACAAATATGTTTTACTGGAAAATTTGGGCTACAAACATGAGATTTTCTTTAACTGGACACAAAATAAGGAAGGATGAAGTTTTATGTGCTGATTTATTCATCGAGTTTTTGATTTGTTTCAGCTATTGATCACACTGACTGGAGACCAACGCAATAAATCTTGTGATGTGTCATTTGATTTTTTTTCCCCTGAAGCTCAGCAGGAGTCGAAAAATAAATTTCTGTATTATTGCCAAGAGTATTTCTTCTTTTTGTGCATCCGGAACCATCACTGAATCCCCCACTATCAACATCCTGGGGGCTACCATTGACCAGAAACTGAACACAGCTAGCCATATAAGTACTGTGGCTACAAGAGCAGGTCAGAGGCTAGGAATCCTGTGGTGAGTAACTCGCCTCCTGACTTCCCAAAGCCTGTCCACCATCTACAAGGTACAAATCAGGAGTGTGATGGAACACTCTCCACTTGCCTGGATGAGTACAGTTCCCACAGCTCAAGAAGCTTGACACTGTCCAGGACAAAGCAGCCGTTTGATTGGCACCCCATCCACAAACATTCACTCCCTCCACCATCGACGCACAATGGCAGCAGTGTGTACCATCTACAAGATGCGCTGCAAGAACTCACCAAGGCTCCTTCTACAGCATCTTCCAAACCCACGACCACTAACATGTAGAAAGATAAAGGCAGCAGGCACCTGGGAATGCTACCACTTGCAAGTTCCTCTCCAAGTCACTCACCATCCTGACTTGGAAATATATCACCATTCCTTCACTGTCGCTGGGTCAAAATCCTGGAACTCCCTCCCTAACAGCACTGGGTGTACTACACCACATGGAATGCAGCAGTTCAAGAAGGCAGCTCACTGCCACCTTCTCCAGGGCATCTATGGATGGGCAGTAAATGTTAGTCCAGCCAGCGAAGCCCACATCCTGTGAATTATTAACAAAAAAAAAATCTGTTGACCTATATTTAATTATGGTGAAATACCATGTGGCAGATGGAAATAAAAAGTCTTCCATTAATTTAACTCCTTGAACAATCTTGGGTTGTCCCAAAGCGCTTTATGACCAATTGAGCTCTTAATTAACGTGTACTCACCGTTGATTACTTCTGTTTTAAATTGCGTGAGGCAAGCTGCTCGGTGCGCTGCATTGTCACAAGGACTTTTGTAATATTTAACTTGAGCTGAGTTCATTCAGCAGTCTAATTAAATTTTTTTTTGTCTTCGATGAGATTTGTCTAAGCTGTTTAACGTGACAAAGTATTGGCTGTTTTCGTTCTAAGTGGTGGGAGCAAGTTGATGTGGTTCAATCCAGAACACGCAAGCAGCATAATGTTGTGTGTACATCATTAAAATACCACAGCAGACACTTGAGCTTATCAACCAGTGCAAAAGATAAGACTGGCAATTCAGTGCAGTATTGAGGGATTGCTGCACTGTTTCATCTAAGACATTAAACCAAAATCCCCGTCTGTCCTCTTGGAAGGATATGAAAGGCACTATTTAAAGAGCAAATTAGTTCTCTGTCAATGTTTCGAGCCTCCATGGCCCTTCGGCAGAACTGCAGCATAGTTTCAACAAGGGAGAAATATAAATTGGTTTAAGCTGGGTGGGGGGCGGGGGGGAAGTGACACATTGAGGGTGTGGTGTGAGCAGATAATAATCAAAGGATGTCAGAGACAAAAGGGTCAAAGAGGTGTTGAAGGTGGTGGTCTTTGAGAAAAGTGCTAATTAAGAATGGAGAACAGGATATTCAAAGTACAGCTCTAGTGGGGGTGGGGTGGAAAGACTAAAGGTTTTAGTTTTAGATTTAAAAATAATGGAAATAGGTGGGGAAAGAAGAATCTATATAAATTATTGAAAAAAAAGCGGGTGGGGGGGGAAAAGAAACGGGGTGGGGATGGGGGGAGGGGGAGTTTAAGATCTAAAGTTGTTGAATTCAATATTCAGCCCAGAGGGCTGTAAGGTGCCTAGTCGGAAGATGAGGTGCTGTTCCTCCAGTTTGCGTTGGGCTTCACTGGAACAATGCAGCAAGCCAAGGACAGACATGTTGGCAAGAGAACAGGGTGGAGTGTTAAAATGGCAAGCGACAGGTAGGTTTGGGTCTTTCTTGCGGACAGACCGCAGATGTTCCGCAAAACGGTCGCCCAGTTTGCGTTTGGTCTCTCCAATGTAGAGGAGACCGCATTGGGAGCAACGAATGCAGTAGACTAAGGGGAAATGCAAGTGAAATGCTGCTTCACTTGAAAGGAGTGTTTGGGCCCTTGGACGGTGAGGAGAGAGGAAGTGAAGGGGCAGGTGTTGCATCTTCTGCGTGGGCATGGGGAGGTGCCATAAGTGGGGGTTGAGGAGTAGGGGGTGATGGAGGAGTGGACCAGGGTGTCCCGGAGGGAACGATCCCTACGGAATGCCGTCAAGGGGGGTGAAGGGAAGATGTGTTTGGTGGTGGCATCATGCTGGAGTTGGCGGAAATGGCGGAGGATGATCCTTTGAATGCGGAGGCTGGTGGGGTGATAAGTGAGGACAAGGGGGACCCTATCATGTTTCTGGGAAGGAGGAGAAGGCGTGAGGGAGGATGCGCGGGATATGGGCCGGACACGGTTGAGGGCCCTGTCAACGACCGTGGATGGAAAACCTCGGTTAAGGAAGAAGGAGGACATGTCAGAGGAGCTGTTTTTGAAGGTAGCGTCATCAGAACAGATGCGACGGAGGCGAAGGAACTGAGAGAATGGGATGGAGTCTTTACAGGAAGCGGGGTGTGAGGAGCTGTAGTCGAGGTAGCTGTGGGAGTCGGTAGGTTTGTAATGGATATTGGTGGACAGTCTATCATCAGAAATTGAGACAGAGAGGTCAAGGAAGGGAAGAGAAGTGTCAGAGATGGACCATGTGAGGATGATGGAGGGGTGGAGATTGGAAGCAAAATTAATAAATTTTTCCAGGTCCCGACGAGAGCATGAAGCAGCACCGAAGTAATCATCGATGTACCGGAGAAAGAGTTGTGGGAGGGGGCCGGAGTAGGACTGGAACAAGGAATGTTCCACATACCCCATAAAGAGACAGGCATAGCTGGGGCCCATGCGGGTACCCATAGCCACACCTTTTATTTGGAGGAAGTGAGAGGAGTTAAAGGAGAAATTGTTCAGTGTGAGAACAAGTTCAGCCAGACGGAGGAGAGTAGTGGTGGATGGGGATTGTTGGGGCCTCTGTTCAAGGAAGAAGCTACGGGCCCTCAGACCATCCTGGTGGGGGATGGAGGTGTAGAGGGATTGGACATCCATGGTGAAGAGGAAGCGGTTGGGGCCAGGGAACTGGAAATTGTTGATGTGACGTAAGGTGTCAGAGGAATCACGGATGTAGGTGGGAAGGGACTGGACAAGGGGAGAGAGAAGGGAGTCAAGATAACGAGAAATGAGTTCCGTGGGGCAGGAACAGGCTGACACGATCGGTCTGCCAGGACAGTTCTGTTTGTGGATTTTGGGTAGCAGCATTTCACTTGCATTTCCCCTAACTTAGTCTACTGCATTCGTTGCTCCCAATGCGGTCTCCTCTACATTGGAGAGACCAAACGCAAACTGGGCGACCGTTTTGCGGAACACCTGCGGTCTGTCTGCAAGAAAGACCCAAACCTCCCTGTCGCTTGCCATTTTAACACTCCACCCTGTTCTCTTGCCAACATGTCTGTCCTTGGCTTGCTGCATTGTTCCAGTGAAGCCCAACGCAAACTGGAGGAACAGCACCTCATCTTCCGACTAGGCACCTTACAGCCCTCTGGGCTGAATATTGAATTCAAGAACTTTAGATCATAAACTCCCCCTCCCCCCATCCCCACCCCGTTTCTTTTCCCCCCCCACCCGCTTTTTTTTCAATAATTTATATAGATTCTTCTTTCCTCACCTATTTCCATTATTTTTAAATCTAAAACTAAAACCTTTAGTCTTTCCACCCCACCCCCACTAGAGCTGTACTTTGAATATCCTGTTCTCCATTCTTAATTAGCACTTTTCTCAGACAAAGACCACCACCTTCAACACCTCTTTGACCCTTTTGTCTCTGACATCCTTTGATTATTATCTGCTCACACCACACCCTCAATGTGTCACTTCCCCCCCGCCCCCCACCCACCTTAAACCAATTTATATTTCTCCCTTGTTGAAACTATGCTGCAGTTCTGCCGAAGGGCCATGGAGGCTCGAAACGTTGACTGATTTCTTCTCCGCCGATGCTGCCAGACTTGCTGAGTTTTTCCAGGTAATTCTGTTGTTTTGTTTTGGATTTCCAGCATCCGCAGTAGCTTTTAGCTTTTTGTTTTTATAAATTAGTTCTCTGAAGTGTCTTGACTGGTATTTGTCCCTTAACCTGCTTTAGTGATGCTGGTCATCAGGTAATTAACTCATTGCTGTTCATTGTACCTTGCTGTCACATTTCCTCCAATAAAACAGTCATAACACTTCAGAAGTGCTTCATTGACTCTATAAAGTGTTATGGAATATTCTGAGGTTATGAAATGTGCTAAATAAATACACGTTTGTTCTTTATATTTGTGTGTTTTCTCTCTGTTATATATTGATACTGAGTGACAGCACTTTGGATTATTTAACTTGCATCTGAATTGGAAGTTGATATTGGTTGCAAAAGTGGGGAAAACTTCCACCTCTTCTATTAGGAATATGTAGAAATTAGCAAATAATCAGCAGTCATAAACGCATTGAGTTTACAAATGCTTTTTGAATCTGACATTTCTAAAGTCTAATGTTAAGGAATATTAGACTGCATAAGTGACAGATGACACAACGCAGAAGAAATGTTTTGGTGAAAGCTAAGACGACAAATTTAAGTGCCTAAACGTTCTTCAAATATTTCTTGTTTCAGCGACGGCTTCGACATCTGCGAAGTATTGCAGCACGAAATATAGTTAACAAGAATGGTTCCCATCTTCTGGACACCTACTTCAGCCTACACCTATGTGATGATACAAAGGTCTTTAAAGGTAATCTAAAGAGTGGATGCAGATATAATTTTATTATAGGGAATAATGAATTGGTGCAGCAAAGTTGGAACTTACACTTTTAGATTTCTATAGTGACCTCAGTTGATGGCAATAATGGTTACTTTTTGGAGATATGTTGCTTGCTGGTGAAACCAAATTATGATCTGATCAGAATAGTGAGCTTCTATTACTTAAAACATTGAGTGAAGTCTAACGGACTGCCTACTTAGACATTTAACGGACTCGTTTTACTTTTAAGCAATGAATGTTATATTCTCCAGATGTTCCTATGCATTATGCAAAATATAAGGTTCAATTGCAGGAGCCTCTAAGAAGAGTTTCCCAGTCTCAATAGTACCTTGCATTTATGGCACCTTTCATGTAGTAAAATATAGCAAGGTGCTTTACCAGACTGTTGTCAAACAAAACTTTGACACCAAGCCACATGAGAGAGATTTTAAGGAGAGTCTTAAATGGAAAAAACTTGAGTTTAGGGAGGGAATTTCTGGGCAGTTGAAGGCATGGCAGCCAAAGATTTAAATCGGGTATGTGCGGATTCCAGAATTGGAGGTGCCCAGAGATCTTGAAGGGTTGTAGGGCCAGAGGAGCTTAGAGGTAGGGAGGGGTTGAGGCCATGAAGGAATTTTAAATCAAGGATAAGAATTTTAAAGTTGACATGTTGCTTAACACTGCTGCTAGAAGTGATGACTATACATGCGCTAATTGCTAATCCCACGCTAGTCAATTAAAATGTTGGGGGTTTGCTAAGTAATTTTTTTTTGACTTGTCCAGTGTTCACCAAGGAATATAAGGTCTGCTGAATAGAGCACGTTACATTTTACACACCTAGCATTAACATTAAGCACTCCCAGTTGAAGTTTAACATAGTTGTCAAGTTCATTTTTTTCTCCTCCAACATTGTGCCTTAGTACCACCAAAAGCGTTTGTCACCTTTTCTGGCTTTGTACCATGGCGTGTCAGATAAGCATTTATATACTGGTAATGCTATGCCTGCTGGGAACTGCCCAAGTTCACTTCCATCAAGCCCTTTACACCAATTAATTTGGGCCGACTCTGAATCTAAGATGCAAGTGCAAAACTCCAGTATTCAAGCAATTGCGCACCTCTGGATCCTAGGGGCTCTGAATTTGTTTTTAGAATAGACACTGAAGACAGAATATACTGCATTTATCTTAAATCACCTCTACTTTAGTTGAAGATCTGTAGTTGCAAATTTCATGGAGATTCTCTAATAGAGAACAATCTTTCCCCCCACCCGCTCCACACCAATAGCTAAAAATTGCCATTTATGCTGCTTTTTGTTGGGGTTTGTTACTGAACTTGTTATGACAGGTGACTTGGGGCCTCCGAATTGTTGAGGCTCTTCTGCCACTAGTTGCTTCAGAGCAATGAAATGCAAAGTGTGATTTTAGAATGGAAATCTAAAAATGTAGCTTCCCTTTTTGAGGTGTTTAGAATCTGATTGCGATACCTCTGAATTACTTCACTTTACAAAGGTAATTCCGCTGGATAACGCAGTTGTACGGTTACATTCTTTGTGCTATTATGCTTGGTTTTATTTGAATTCTAAACAGTCATACAAAGCAGGCTACTGCTAGTACCTTAAGCTAAATGGCTTCTATTTTTGCCCTACTAAGTATGATGCTATTGGATAAAGGTAATTTGCATGTTTTCATTGAATTAAGAATTTCTAAATACTTTGCCCAGTAGGTGCTATCTCACGGTCAGTTGTGTTACTACGGTTAAATAATGTGGTATTCGACTAACTGCCTGCTGCACAGAGCTTAGGAAAAGGTGTTCATGTGAAGGACAAGGCCACAAGTTGGGACCTTCAATTGGCTCTGTCTGAGTTGTTTGCTTTCTTTTTCCCCTTTTAAACACTGCTTGGATTCTTCTGTGTCTATCCTATAGTTTCTTAGGTTTCTGAAATGTCTTCTCTTACCACTTTCAAACAGTCTGTGTTACAAACTGACAATGAAGAGCTCTCTGAAATCATCTCACATCACTTCTTAGATGGCTGCTGTTGAATTGAGTTCAGTGATAATGTTCAACCAACCTAAATTCTCTGTCTCCAAATTAGGATTGAATGAAAATTCATAAATACCGGAGTTTTTTTTTCTTGTAATTGCGCTTTGCTTAAAGTTGTACGGTTACACCTGTAACAAAGCCAGCTGATGGCTCAAGGAAATCTCATGGTTTCATGAATTCAAAATTGACTTCACAAGTCTTGCATGCTGATGATGCAGTGCTGTTTTGAGGTGGTATCCAGGTGGTTTGAATGAGTTTCTGATGTTTAAAGCCATTTTTTTTTTTGGTGACTGGATGTTAACCGTTGAATTACTGATTTCCAGAAGTGCTTTGCGAGTGAACTCCTGACACACTTTGTTCTCTTTCTTTGCTTCAGCATTTTACACCAGTGAGATCGTGAAGGATTCTTTGGTAAGTGATATTTAATTGAAGTAATGTTGGCTCTGTTTTTGAATGAAGAATTTGCACTAGTACTCTGAACATACTTTGGACGAGATGGTCATTTGCATTAACTTGTGTTTCCAGCTCCCCTTTAAACAATCCAGTGTAGTCAGCATTTTACAAAGAAATTCGGGGGTGGGGGAGGCTGGAGGAATCTGTCTCCTGAGAGGATAGACTCTTGGGATCATTTACAGAAGCTGAGCAATCAGTAGTAGAAGCTCTTTATGTTTGTGCCCACCTCAAGATCCTGAGACCGGTTGTCGCATTCCTGCTGCTAACCTGGGCAGACAGATTCTTTGAGAGACAAGGAATTAAAGTTACTCAACTGCTCTGACTGGATGAAGCCTGCTTGGCTCAGCAACTGGCTGTACAAATTTCCTGAACCATTGGGGAAATCACCATTGTCAGCTTCAACAGGCGTGAACCAATGTTTTATTTTAAAAGTCTGTCCATTCAAGTGGAGCGATGCATCAGGTCCCCACCCCACCCACCAATATGAAGCTGTGGATGTGAGACCAACTGGCAAGGAGGCAACGAGGCAGCTTTTTTATTTCATTGGTTGCAGCATCTGTGGGATTTACGAGAATAAAAGTGCCAATGTTTTGTAAAATTTCAACATGAGCCAGTCTTTAAGCTGGATGAAACCTTGTTAAATTAACAGTCCCTGCTGTCTTATTGCTTTTATGGTTACTTCATAAAAGCACATGCACTTCAAAATTTTAAAATTTGTTCTGTGGCAAAAATCTTCAGTCTATTTTATACATCCTCCCACTTGTTCTCTTCCAACACTCCTGCAACAACCAAACCTTACTATTTCTCAAAATGTTGTTGACAGTAAATGTCATGCATCCAATAACCAATCATTGGGTCAAATTTTGCTTGTTTTGCCATGATTAATATTCTTATAGGAATTGAGATTTTTTACATTTGTTCATGGGCTGAGGGCATCACTGGCTTGGCCAACATTTATTGCCCATCCCTAATTGCTCTTAAGGTTGTGATGAGCTGGCATGTAACTCAGCTGCAGATATGGCTGAAATATGCCACAGAGAGCAAATGAGTTGTGGTTTTAAATGCATTCCAAGGAATATGAAATTAATCAAATCTTGTACTTAATGAAACACAGAACCATTGACCTTTCATCAACAGATACCTGACTAAACAGCATGCAGTGTTAGTGTTGTCGTGGGCTTATTCACAGCACTGGTACCAACACTCTCCTACAAAAGTTGCATTGAACCTAATTAACTTTGTTAGTTAATATTTATACTTAATTAATTCCACCACTAATGATAGACCCACAGCCTGGTACTTCACCCTGGTTATTGAGGACTCCATTGTTCTCTCCAGACACAGTGCAAGTTTGAAAGACCCAACTCATACATTTTAACTTAATACAAAACATTCTCAGTTTTCAGTAGTTATAAATAAGGTATAATAATCTCAACACTGCAGGCTTTTATTAAATATTGAAGTCATGAGATAAATTTCTATTTTTTTTCAAGTTGGGCCCTCAGTTGTTGAATTCAGATTGCTTGGTTAGATGTTCATTTCATTCTGCTTCAGTTTTTAAAACAGTAGGAACTATCAACAGTTTTGTTGGAATCAATTCCCTTCAATTTAGAAAAGGGTTGATTTATCAACCTTTTCACAAAACAATCCGGTAAATACATTAAAACAATTTTCTCTTGTGGTGTCTCCAGAAGTTCAGGGGACATCAAATTAAATGAAAAATTAAAGCGAAGCCACTTTACGCAATCATGAAGCACTTTTCACACAAGGAGTTGTGGAAATTTGGAATTCTCGCCCCCGCCAGAGAAAGGTATAAGTACTAGGTCAATGGAAATTTCCAGGGCTAGAGATCAGTAGATTTTTGTTGGGTGAAGATATTAAGGGCTATGCAGCAAAGGTAGGTAAATGGAGTTGTGGGATAGATCAGCAATGGTCTGATTATGAAGACTTGGGAGCTTTTTAATTCTTTAATGGGGTGTAAGTGTCACTAGCAAGGTCAGCATTCATTGTTAATCCCTAATTGCACTTGAAGGACTGATTGGCCAACTCCTTTTCTCTTGTTAGAAATATTTTTGCTGAGCTTGGCATCTAAAGTTGTAAATTAAAATGGTTATAGCAAATCCTGTAACTAGAAGAGTGATAGTTGAATTCTAAAAGCAGTCAAGTAAAACTTATTGGAACTGATTGCTGTTTCAGTAAATAATGAATTAACCAAATAATGAATTAACTTACAGATGTTTGCCAGGCTAAGTGGTGCCTTGTAAATCATCAATTTGGGGTGGATATTTACATGTTAATCTAACTGGGTAGAGCATTGAATTTGATCCATGTTGTGAACTGATCTGCAGTCATTGTTTTCAATCTATGGGTTGACCTACAGTACAAACTTGGCTACACCTGACTGTTGAAACCAAGTGCCTTATTGAAAATTAACAGCTTCATCTTGTCTCACTCCAGCTGGCAGAGAAAAAAAACATTAGATCGATTAGTAATTGGTGCTATATTGGAAAAGTGAGTTGTCTTCACAGTGAATGCAGTTTATGAAGATTCTTTTCACGGGGCGTAGTGGCTAGGCCAGGATTTTTATCACCCATCCCAATTGCCCTTGTGAAGGTGGTGATGAGCCGCTGCCCTGAACCACTGCAGTCCCTGTGGTAAGGCATACCCACAGTGCTGTTAGGGAGGAAGTTCCAGGATTTTGACCCAGCGACAGTGAAGGAGCAGCGATATATTTCCAAGCCAAGATGGTGTAGATTGTGTACACTGCTGCCATGTATAGCAAGTACTTAAGGCTGATGTATCCGCATTGGTTTAGCTGATGGTGCATTCACCTTTGAGTTATGGGTTATGGTTATGGGTTCTCCTCCAGATCTTCTCTAACACAGAAATCAAGATTGACACTCTGGTGCACTAGGGAATGCAGGGCTAGGTGAGGTTCTTTGCTTCGGTTGAGATCTTCAATTGAGGCTCCATCTTTGGTAAATATAAAAGATCCCAGGCACTGTTTCCAAGAACAGGGGAGTTCACCCTGATGTCCTGGTCAAATTTATCTCTCTCAACATTATTAAAAGAGAGTACCTGGTCATTATCACATTGCTATTTTTGGGAGCTTGCTGTGTATGAATTGGCTGCCACATTTCTTAAATTACAACAGTAACTACACGTAAAAAATGCTTGACTGTAAAGTGCTTTGAGGTGTCTGGTGGTCATGAGTGATATATAAATGCAAGTCTGTCTTTCATTTATGAATTTGAATGAGTAGAATGGCGTTGAAAATCTTGGACCTTTTTAGAATAATAGTGGGAACTCCAGCCCTAAGGATATTGATGCCAGTTGTGTCCCCAAGCTGAGATTAGTTTCAGAGGCCTAGACCATTCCTGGTCTGTATGGTTCTGCATCATACCATCTGCTGCATCTCTCACTGGAGACCCTGCTGTAATTTAGTCATTCGCCTAGCTAAGTGATAATGCTTTTGTCTGAGTCACAAGGTTGTGTTCAAGCTCCACTCCCAAACCTGAGCATGTCATCCAGGCTGACACACAAGTACAGAGCGGAGGGAACATTGCAATGTTGGAGGTTGTATCTTCTGATTGAGCTGGTAAATTGTGGCCACATCTGCCTCACTGAACTGGAGTGAATTGGAATCAGGGGAAAAACTCTTCACTGGTTGCAGTCATACCTAGCACAAAGGAAGATGGTTGTGGTTGTTGGAGGTCAATTGCCTCAGTTCCAGGACATCACTGCAGGAGTTCCTCAGGGTAGTGTTCTAGGCTCAATCATCTTCAACTGCTTCATCAATGACCTTCCTTCCATCATAAGGTCAGAATCTTCACTAGATACAGGGAAGGTACCAGAGGACTGGAGAAATGCAAACATAGTTCCATTGTTTAAAAAGGATCAAAGGAAATGCGAAAACAATTATAGGCCAGTTAGTCTTACATCAGTGGCGAGCAAATTAGTAGATTCAATCCTGAGAGATAGGAAATGTCATGTGGAAAGGCATGGACTAGTCAGGGATGGTCAGCATGGATTTGTTAAAGGAAGGTCTTGCCTCACAAATTTGACTGAATTCTTTGAGGAAGTGACAAGAAGGGTTGATGAAGGTAGTGCAGTGGACGTTGTGTACATGGATTTTAGCAAGGCATTTGACAAGGTCCCACATGGCAGATTGGTCAGGAAAGTAAAAGCCCATGGGATTCAGGGTAATGTGGCAAACTGGATAAAAGGTTGGCTTTGTAACAGGAAATGGTCGATGGATGCCCTTGCAAATGGAAAGTTGTCGCAAGTGGTGTTCCACAGGGCTCTGTGTTGGGACCCTTGCTGTTTGTGTTATATATTAATGATTTGGACGTGAACGTGGGGGACACGATTGGGAAATTTGCAGATGACACAAAGATTGGCTGAATAGTGGATAGTGTAGAGGATAGCCATAATCTCCAAAACGATATAGATGGGTTGGTGGAGTGGGCGGTAAAGTGGCATATGGATTTTAACATAGAGAAGTGTGAGGTCATACATTTAGGGAGGTCAAACAGTTACAGGGATTACACAATAAATGGGAATATACTAACAGGGGTAGATGAAGTGAGAGATCTTGGCGTACAAGTACACAGGTCCCTGAAGGCAGCAGTTCAAGTCAACAAGGTTGTAAAGAAGGCATATGGATTGCTCTCCTTCATTGGCAGAGGTATAGAATATAAAAGTAAGGATATAATGTTGGAATTGTATAAAACACTGGTGAGGCCACAACTGGAGTATTGTGTGCAGTTCTGGTCGTCACATTACAGGAAGGACGTAATAGCTCTGGAGGGAGTGCAGAGGAGGTTTACAAGAATGTTGCCAGGGTTAGAAAAGTGTAGCGACGAGGCGAGATTGGATAGGTTGGGGTTATTTTCCTTAGAACAAAGAAGGCCTAGAGGTGACTTGATTGAGGTGTACAAAATTGAGGGGAATAGATAGTGGACAGGATAAAATTGTTTCCCTTGGTGGAGAATTCTAGAACCAGGGGACATAGATTCAAGGTAAGTAGCAGAAGGTGTAGGAGGGGGACATGAGGAAGAACCTTTTTACACAGTGGGTAGTGGGTGTCTGGAATTCACTACCCAAGTTGGTGGTAGAGGCAGAAACTCTAAACTCTTTTAAAAAGTACCTGGATCTGCACCTAAAGTGCTGTTAAGCTGCAGGGCTATGGGCCGGGTGCAGGAAGGTGGGATTAGAAAGGGCACCTGGATGTCCTCGGGCTGGCATGGACAAGATAGGCCGAGTGGCCTCCTTCTGTGCTGTAACTTTTCTGTGGTTCTATGGTTTCTAAGTTGTCCCTTTCGTTGAAGTTTTTTGAATTCAGCAGGACAAACAGTGAATAGTATTGACATATTGAGGAAGCTGCTTGAGGAGATACTGGGCAAGAGTTTGGGGGTGCTCAATTCAGTGGCCTTCATTTGGCACTAATTGAGCCTGGCATTATTACCCTGGTTGCAAAGTGGCTGGTTTGGGAAATGGTAAGTGATGCACTGGTGTGATAGACTTGCTGCTTCGCAGTTTGGGATAAGTATTTTTTGGGAAAAGCAGAGGGAACTTTACACACTCTATCTATGGTTCTATGTGGGGATGTTCGCTGATGATTGCGCAATGTTCAGCACCATTCGTGACTCCTGAGATACTGAAGCAGTCCATGTCCAAAAGCAGCAAGATCTGGACAATATACAGGCATGGGTTAATAAGTGGCAAGTAACATTTGCGTTGCGCAAGTGCCAGACCATCTCCAGCAAGAGGGAAGCTAACCATCGCCCCATGACATTTAATGACATGACATTGCTGAATCCCCCACCATCAGCATCCTAGGGGCTACCATTGACCAGAAACTGAACTGGACCAGCCATTTAAATACCGAGGCTACAAGAACAGGTCAGAGGCTAAGAATTCTGCGGAGAGTGATTCACCTCCTGACTCTCCAAAGCCTGTCCACCATCTTCAAGGCACAGGGCAGGAGTGTGATGGGATAGCCTCTACTTTCCTGGCTGAATGCAGCTCCAACAACGCTCAAGAAGCTTGACACCGTCCTGGACAAATGAGCCTGCTTGATTGGCACCCCTTCCACATTCACTCCCTCCACTACTGATGCACAGTGGCAACAATGTGTGCCATCTATGAGATGCACTGCAGGAACTCACAAAGGCTCCTTAGACAGCATCTTCCAAACCCATGACCACTAGCATCTAGAAGGACAAGGGCAGCAGACACATGGAAGCATCACCACCTGGGAGTTCCCCTTCAAGCCACACACCATCCTGACTTGGAAATATATCACTGTTCCTTCACTGTTGCTGGGTCAAAATCCTGGAACTCCATTCCTAACAGCACTGTGGGTGTACCCACACCACATGGACTGTAGTGGTTCAAGAAGGCAGCTCACCACCACCTTCTCGAGGGCAACTAGGGATGGGCAACAAATGCTGGCCTAGCCAGCGAGGCCCACATCCCATGAATGAAGAAAAATCATTTAAATAAATGTAAAAGATCCATGGAGCGAGTTGAAAAACAGGGACTTGTTTCAGCCTTTTGTCCAACATTTATCCCTTGGCCAACAACATCAAAATAGATTAACTGGTCACTTTTTAAATTTGCTGCTTGTGGGTGCAAGTTGGGTGCCACATTTGTAAACATAAGAGAACAACTTAAGTGGCTGTAAAGCTCTTTGGCATATCTGAGGACGTGGAATAAGTTGAACTACCATTATCTAATTTGAATAAAAAATACCATGATGGAAACCTTTACATGTGATTGGATTTAGTAAAATTTTTACTTGGCTGTTTTTTGCATGCCATTTTGGGTAATAGCTTAGGGGCTTTTCTCATTTTTACGCTATGGATTTAAGGCACTGATGGTGGATTCTGTGACACATGAGCATTTTTTATCATTCACCCCAAAGTATCACTAATGTTGTCAGATACTGGAGAGATGGGACACATCAGGAATATGCCTGCAACAGCTCAATTTCTCCAAGAACAAGGATGGATAGTCTCCTGAACTGCAAGAACCTTGGCTGGACAGGGAATCTTTGGCGAGAACAAGACACTTTTTTATTCCTTCACGGGATGCAGGCTTCACTGGCAAAGCCAGTGTTGATTGCAAATCTCTAATTGCTTTTGAGATTCACGTTGTGTAGGTACACCCACAGTTTTGTGAAGAAAGGAATTCCACAATTTTGATCCAGCAACAGTGAAAGAACGGTGATATAGTTCCAAGTCAGGAAGGTGTGTGACTAGGAGGGAGCTTGCACGTTGGGGTGTTCCTGTGCAGCTGCTGCCCTTGTTCTTCTGGGCAGTCAAGGTTGCAGTTTTCCAAAGTGTTGTCCAAGGCTGATGTGACTGTGGCCTGAACTCCACATTTTGTCTCGACCCTCCATTCTGTCTACCCCCGATAAGCTTAAATTCTTGACTAACAAGGGGGTCAATCTACCTCGTAAAAAAATATTCTTCGACCTTGTCTCCACCGCTCTCTGGGGAAGAGAGTCCCAAAGATTCACAATCCTTTGAGAGGAAAAAACAAATTCCCTTCTGTCTTAAATGGGCGACACCTTATTTTTAAATTGTGTTCCCCTAGTTTTTAGTCCCCTCACAAGGGGGAAACATCCTCTCAGCATCCGCCCTGTCAAGTTCCCTCAGGATCTTGTGTTTCAGTGAGATCACCCCTCATTCTGCTGAACACCAATGGATACAGGCCCAGCCTGTCCAACCTTTCCTCATAAGATAACCACCAACCCCCAAATCCCAGGTATCAGATGTGAACCTTTTCTGACCTGCTTTAACTCATTTATATCCTTTCTTAAATAAGGAAACCAAAACTGTACACAGTATTGTAGATGTGGTATCACCAAAGCCCTGTACAACTGTAGCAAAACATTCCTACTTTTATATTCCATTCTCCTTGCAATAAATGACAGCATTGCTTTTCCCTTCCTAATCACTTGCTGTAACCTCATACTAACTTTGTGATTCATGTACCAGAACATCCAGATCCCTCTGTAACCCATAGTTCTGCAATCTCTCTTTATTTAAATAGTATGCCGCTTTTCTATTCTTCCTGCCAATGTGGACAAGTTCATATTTTCTCACATAATACACCATCTACCAAACTTTTGTCTACTCACTTAACTTATGCTCCTTTGCACAACTTACTTTTCTGCCTATCTTTGTTATCAGCAAATTTAGCAACCATGCATTTGGCCCCTTCATCCAAGTTATTAATGTAAGTGTAAATAGTTGAAGCTCCAGCAGTGATCCCTGTGGCACTCCATCTTGTCAACTTGGAAAATACCCATTTATCTCTAATCTCTGCTTCATGTTAACTAACCAATTCTCTATCCATGCTAATGTTATCCCTACACCATGAGTCTTATTTTGCATTGTAACCTTTTGTGGCACCTTGTCAAATACCTTCTACTAACCTAAGTACAGCACACCCACAGGTTCCCATTCATCCATGTTACTCGTTATTTCCTCAGAACTCCAATGAATTAATCAAACATCAGTCCCATTTCACAAAACCATGTTAACTCTGCTTGATTGAATTGAGATTTTCTAAATGCCCCACTACCTCGGAGTTCCTGAGTTCTGTGGCTGAGATGGTTGGCCTTGAATGATAACCATCTTCCTTTTGTGCTAGGTGTTGTGACTACAAGCAGTGGAGAGTTTTTCCCCCTGATTCCCATGGATTGCAGTTGTGCTAGGACTCCTTGTGCCACACTTTGTCAAATGATGCTTGGATGTCAAGGGCAGTCACTCTCTCCTCACTTCACCCTTTGTCCACCTTTGGAACAAGGCTGTAAATAGGTCTGGAGCTGAGTGGCCCTTGTGGAACCTAAACTGAGCATCAGTGAACAGATGTTATTACTGCGTTAGTAATGCTTAATAGCACTTGATGACAGTTTCCATCAGTTTGTAGGCTGATTGGGTGGAATTAGCCAGATTGGATTTGTCTTTTTTGTGGGAAGGAAGTTCCTGAGCAATTTTGCACATTGTTTGGTAGATGCTAGTGTTTTAGCTGCACTAAAACAGCTTGGCTAGTGGTGCAGCCAATTCTGGGGCAGAAATCTTCAGCAATGCAATGCAATGTTGTTTGGCTCATATACTGCTAAATCCATTGCCTTCAGTTGTTTCTTGATATCGTGTAGTGAATTGGATTGGTTGAGGACTGGCATCTGTATTACTGGGGACCTTAGGAAGAGGCAGAGTTGTATTGCCTACTCAACACTTCTGGCTGAAGATGGTTGCAAATATTTCAGCCTTGTCTTTTGCACTGATGTGCTGGGCATAGCTATGATTGAGGATCGGGTTTTTTGTGGAACCACCTTCTCTTCTGGTTAGTTAAATTATCCACCACCATTCATGACAGAATGTGGCAGGGCTGCAGAGCTTTTATTTGATCAATTGGTTGTGGGATCGATTTTTTTTTATATAGCATGCTGCTTCTGTTGTTGAACATGCATGTAGTCAAATGTTGTAGCTTTCATGCAAGTCTAACTTGACCTGAAGCAAAGTGTTACACAACCAGTTTCTCCCTTCGTAGGCTGCTGGGAAAGTTTCCAGCATTGTTTTGACAGCATCCTTCCCTTCAAGGGAGGCCTGTACTTCATTTTCGCCCAAGTATGGCAGTATTTGCACAGGTGATCACTAAGTCAGGTATTGTAACAGGCTGCCTTCTCCATAAAGACAAAATCATACAGCAGCTAAATTATTTCATGTCGCTCAATTTCTTCTCTGTATTTTCTTTTAAAAATTTGGAAGGACATTGCATTATTTGGATACTTGGGAACTGACTTGGCTTCTTTTTTAAGTCGTAAGTTCACCTTGAGCTGTGAGCAAGCATGTCTTTTCCAAGAAATACATGACTTCAGTTAAATGACCAGCATGGCACTTGAGAACTATTTGATCATTTGAACTGTAATTAATGGTTGCAAAGACAACTGTTTTAAAGGCAAAGGCCCTGGAGATTTACTGGAAATCACCTGACAAAGATGAGTTTTATGTTTGGAACTTGGTTTTTCCCAACTGAGTTCAAAAAAGCAAGAAATGCCCAACTTGCACTCGCCTTGCATTGCCTGAAATGCAATGTGGTTAACAGTATCTGGCTAGGAATCCTCTTGAGTGTGTTTGGAAACCCATGAGGCTGAGATGAGAGAGAGAGAGCCCAAGCATTGCTCTGGCTGTATTCTTCATGTCGTAGCTCATTGGTGAGAACCTCCAGACATCTACTGGGACTAGCGATTCGCCTTCACACAAGGGAGCACCAGATCAACAGCTTCAAAACCGTGCCAACTTCATCCTTTTCATAAAGTTTTCCTTTAACCACCAATCTCTGCAGAGACCCTACTTCTTTGTCATTTGTGTGTGTGTGCTGGGATATTTTAAAAAGGATAGATAATTACACTTATAGATTACAAATTGTGTATTAACCAGTTCTTGCAACTTGTTTTTAAATGTGATTTATTATGAAACAAAAATGGAGCTTATTGAAAGAAGCCTGGTTAAAGTCTCTAAATCTGGGTCGAACAGTAATGAAGGTCACTCATTAGCTGTTTTGTTGAGTGAATGAAACATTTACACTAATGGTGCACTAATAGAATAGTGGGGCTAGATAAACGCTGCACTCCTCCCGTCCCGGTCATAATATCATCTCTAGATCTAATCTATTCTTCTGACCCTAAATGATGACCAAAATGAAATGCAAAATCTCTCCTGTACACTATCATCCAACACAGACGGCTATCCACTAGCACAATGGGGAGGACCCTGAGTAGTCTACTCTAAGTGTAAGCTTAAAAATGGTAAAGATTATGGAATAAGAAAAGGACGAGGGAGGTAAGGTGTTTCAGAATTGAGGTTCTGCAGAAGAATGACTCAAGTGGTACCAGAGGATTGGAGAATTACAAATGTTGCACCCTTGCTCAAAAAAGGGTGTAAAGATAAGCCCGGCAGCTACAGGCCAGTTAGTTGAACTTCTGTGGTAGGAAAAACTTGTGGAGACAATTCAGGACAAAATTATTAGTCATATGGACAATTGCGGGTTAATTAAGGAAAGCCAGGATGGACTAGTTAAGGGAAAATCACGCTCAACTAACTTGCTGGAGTTTTTTTGAAGCGGTAAGAGGATTGATGAGGGCAGTGCTGTTGATGTGGTGTACACAGACTTCCAAAAGGCATTTGATAAAGTGCCGCACAACAGACGTGAGCAAATTAGAGCTCATAGAATAAAAGGGACTGTAGAGTCACAACCACGTAAAAGGTGTTTCCTCAACATGGTAAGATTGTGCGTGTTTGGAGTAGGTCAATTTAAAAATAACCCAGCAGTCAAGCTCTAATCTAACCTTGATCTTCAAGAATTTTACAAAACCACTGATGAAAGTTACTTAAGTAAAAGTGATTAGTTAGTAACTAAAATACAGATACTAGGATGAAAATGCAGACAAAGAGAAAAAGATGCTTAAAGATGAGGTTTCAAATCAACTCGCTTTTATCTTAGACTTCAAATCAGCCTGGGATATTGTTGCAAGCTTTTTGCTTAAATTTCTTCTTTCTGAAGTGAAGGGGTGGAAACTTGATTTGGTTTAGCAGCTGTGATGGAATGTGAAATCAAATAGTTGAAGTTTTCCTTTGTAGGTAGAGTTGATACTGAGAGAGAGTGTAGGCTCCTTTCCTTGCTGGAAAGTGCAGGTACCAACACTTGGAAGATTACCTGGTTTATTCTCAGCAGACCAGGGATGATTTTCTGGATGCCTTACTCTTTTTCCTGATATTTGGAGTTGCACCAGCTTGCTTGTGGCTGGTTCAGCTGAGAGCTGTGTTGGTGTTGTGTGTGTCTCTGCTATGCAAAATGGCTTCTTTGTACAGCTCCTTCATACAATTCAAAAACACTCAAATGCTGCTATCCCAAGCTGTTGAATTATGCTTCCATATTGGGTATCAGGTTAGCCCAGGCATAGTCCCACCCATTTTAAATGTCTCAACCATTCAAGTTAACGGCCTGCGTTCTTCCAGATTTGGTGAGATAGGAAAGATCTGTTCACATCTCCAGGGAAGTCATTGTCATTTAGTTTCTTTTTACCCTTGTGGAAATGTGCATTGAATTTTAAATGCCTTCACATGCCTGGATATGTCTGCTTGCAATCCACTTGAAGCCTTCCAGAAGCTTGACAAACATTGTGGTTATAAAGGGTCAGGTGACTTTGGCAGCTATTTTTAAGGCTCCAAACTGTACATGTCAAAGAGCTAATCTCTCTTTTAAAAAAAATCTATAATATCGACTATGGGTTCATGACGATAGCAACATGGATACGAAATTGGCTGAGTGACAGGAAGCAGTAGTGGTTAATGGATGTTTTTGAGGCAGGAGGAAGGTTTGTAGTTTCCCAGGGGTTAGTTTTGAGACCCTGGATCTTCCTGATAGATATTGATAACCTAGACTTTGGTGTACAGGGCATAGTTTCAAAATTTGTAGATGGTACGAAACTTGGAAGCATTGTGAGCTGTAGTGTAGAACTACATAAGGACATAGACAAGTTGGTGGAAGGGGCAGGCAGATGGCAGATCAAGTTCAATGCAGAGAAATGTGAAGTGATTCATTTCAGTGGGAAGGTGATATAAAATAAAAGGTACAATTCTAAAAGGGGTGCAGGAGCAGAGGAGCCTGGGTGTATTTTTGCATAAATCATTGAAGGTGGCAGGACCGGTTTAGAGAGCAGTTAAAAAAGCATACAGTACCCTAGGCTTTATTAATAGGGGCAGAGAGTACAAGGGCAAGGAGGTTATGTTGAACTTGTGTAAGCCATTAGTTTATCCTCAGCTGGAGTATTGCATCCAGTTCTGGGTGGTGGTCTTTATGGAGGATGTGAGGCATTGGAGAGAGAGTGCAGAAAGGATTCACAAAAATGAAGATAGATTGAAGAAGTTGGGAATGTTTTCCTTGCAGCAGAGAAGGATGAAAGGAGATTTGATAAAGGTATTCAAAATCATGAAAGGTCTGGACAAAGTAGATAGGAGGAAACTGTTCCCACTCATGAAAGGATTGAGAATGAGAAGGCACAGATTTAAAATAATAGCAAAATAAGCAAAGGTGACAGGAGGAACATCTTTTTCACGCAGCGAGTGATAAAGGTCTGGAGTGCACTGTGTGTGGTGGTGGCGGCATGTTCTCTAGAGGCTTTCAAAATAAAATTAGACTTATCTGAAAAGGAAGAATGTACAGGGTTATGGGAAAAAGGTGGGAGAATGGTACTAGGTTAATTGGTGCGAAGTTGCTGAGCTGAATGGCTGCCTCCTGCACTGTAACAATAGAGATTCTGTGAAGTCGATCACATATGGTTGGCCTAGAATCATATGCAGGCCAGACCCTTGGTAGAATGGAGTGAAAATCATAAATGAACCAGATGGGTTTTCACAGCAAGTCAGTAAGTGGATGGGAGCATCAATAAATGTGGGAATAAAGCAAAACCCATTACTAGTTCATTTGCCAGTCGTCAAAGACGGTTTGGGTTTTTGCAGCCATGACAAGTAATGGGCAATCGGAGTTAGTAAACCCTTGGTGTCTTGCCTTTGTGCTCACACGTACAAATGATGGTCACCTTGTCGACTTGAAATTCTCAATCTCTTGTATTTAAATTATTTTACTTTACGTTCTTTTCTTTTTCGCATCCTTCAAGTTACATGAGAACTTCAACTCATGCATAAATTTCCTTCCTTTTTTTGGTAGTGGCCCTAAAGCCACCTGCTTCCTCAGATATAAGTTCATAAATACTGGCTTTTTAAAACTTATTCATGGGATGTGGGCTTTGCTGGCTGCCAGCATTTATTGCCCATCCCTAATTGCCCTTGAGAAGGTGGTGGTGAGCTGCTGCCTTGAACCGCTGCAGTCCACGTGGTGTGGGCACACCCACAGTGCTGTTAGGAAAGGAGTTCCAGGATTTTGACCCAGCGACAGTGAAGGAACTGCAATATATTTCCAAGTCAGGATGGTGAGTGACTTGGAGGGGAACTTCCAGGTGGTGGTGTTCCCATCAGTCTGCTGCCCTTGTCCTTCAAGATGGTAGTGGTCATGTGTTTGGAAGGTGCTATCCAAGAAGCCTTGGTGAATTCCTGCAGTGCATCTTGTAGATGATACTGCTGCTACTGTGTGCCGGTGGTGGAGGGTGAATGTTTGTGGATGTGGTGCCAGTCAAGCGGGCTGTTTTGTCCTGGAAGGTGCCAAGCTTCTTGACTGTTGCGGGAGCTGCACTCATCCAGGCAAGTGGGGAGCATTCCATCACACTCTTCCTGACTTGTGCCTTGTAGATGGTGGGCAGGCTTTGGGGAGTCGGGAAGGTGAGTTACTCATTGCACTATTCCTAGCCTCTGACCTGCTCTTGTAACTACAATATTTTTGTGGCTAGTCCAGTTCAGTTTCTGGTCAATGGTAACCCCCAGGATGTTGATAGTGGGGGATTCAGTGATGGTAATGTCTTTGAACATCATGGGTCGATGGTTAGATTCTCTCTTGGAGATGGTCATCACTTGGCACTTGTGTGGCGTGAATGTTACTTGCCACTTGTCAGCCCAAGCCTGGATATTGTCCAGGTCTTGCTGCATTTGGACATGGACTGCTTCAGTATCTGGAGAGTTGCAAATGGTGCTGAACATTGTGCAATCATCAGTGAACATCCCCACTTCTGACTTTATGACGGAAGGAAGGTCATTGATCAAGCAGCTGAAGATGGTTGGCCAGAGGGCACTCTCCTGAGGTACTCCTGCTTATATGTCGTGGAGCTGAGATGACTGACTTCCAACAACCACAACCATCTTCCTTTGTGCTAGGTATGTCTCCAACCAACGGAGAGTTTCTCCCCTGATTTCCATGGACTCCAGTTTTGCTCGGGCTGCTTGGTGACACACTGTTTCAAATGCTGCCTTGATGTCAAGGGCAGTCACTCTTACCTCACCTCAGTAGTTGGGCTCTTTTGTCCATGTTTGAACTAAGGCTATAATGAGGTCAGGAGCTGAGTGGCCCTGCTGGAACCCAGATTGGGCATCAGTGAGCAGGCTATTGCTAAGCAAGTGCCGCTTGATAGCGCTGTTGATGGCCCCTTCCAATACTTTACTGATGATGGAGAGTAGACTGATAGGGTGATAATTGGCTGGGTTGGATTTATCCTGCTTTTTGTGTACAGGACATACCTGGGCAATTTTCCACATATCTGGGTAGATGCCAGTGTTGTAGCTGCACTGAAATAGCTTGGCTAGGGGCATGGAAGTTCTGGAGCACAAGCCTTAGGTACTATTACTGGAATATTGTCAGGGCCCATAGCCTTTGCAGTATCCAATGCCTTCAGCCGTTTCTTGATATCACATGGAGTGAATCGAATTGGCTGGAGACTGGCATCTGTGATGCTGGAGACCTCCAAAGGAGGTTGAGATGAATCATTCACTTGACACTTCTGGCTGAAGATTGTTGCGAATGCTTCGGTCTTACTTTTGCACTGTTGTGCTGGGCTCCCCCAGCAACTCCAGTAAGTTGTTTAATTGTCCACCACCATTCATGACTCAATGTTGCAGGACTGCAGAGCTTAGACCTGACCTGTTGGTTGTAGGATTGCCTAGCTCTGTCTATCACTTGCTGCTTATGCTGTTTGGCATGCAAGTAGTCCTGTGTTATAGGTTGACACATATTTTTAGGTATGCCTGGTGCTGCTCCTGGCATTCCCTCCTGCACTCTTCAGTGAACCAGGGTTGATCCCCTGGTTTGATGGTAATGGTAGAATGGGGGATATGCTAGCCATGAGGTTACAGATAATGTTCGAGTACAATTCTGCTACTGATGGCCCATAGCACTCATGATTGCCCAGTCTTGAGTTGCTTGATCTGTTTGAAACCTATCCTATTTAGCAAGGTGGCAGTGCCACATAACACAGAGGGTATCCTCAATGTGAAGGCGGGACTTCATCTCCGCAATGACTTTGCAGCGGTCACTCTTATCGATACTGTCATGGACAGATGCATCAGCGGCAGGCAGGTTGGTGAGGATGAGGTCAAGTATGTTTTTCCCTCTTGTTGGTTCCCTCACCACCTGCTGCAGACCCAGTCTTGCAGCTATGTCATTTAGGACTTGGCCAGCTCGGTCAGTAGTGCTGCTAATTAGCCACTCTTGGTGATGGACATTGAAGCCCCCCAGCCAGAGTACCTTCTACCCCCTTGCCACCCTCGGTGCATCCTCCAAGTGGTGTTCAACATGGAGGAGTACTGATTCATCAGCTGAGGGAGAGTGGTACATGGTAATCAGCAGGAGATTTCATGGGGTCCAGAGTCGATGTTGAGTACTCCCAGGTCAACTCCCTCCTGATTGTATACTACTGCCCCACCACCTCTGCTGTGCCTGTCCTGCCAGTGGGACAGGACATACCCACAGATGGTGATGGTAGTGCCTGGGACATTATCTGTAAGGTATGATTCCATGAAGATCACTGTCAGGCTGTAGCTTGATTAGTCTGTGAGACAGCTCTCCCAATTTTGGCACTAGACCCCTGAAGGTCGTAAGGAGGACTTTGCAGGGTTGACAAGGCTGCGATTGCCGTTATCGTTTCCAGTGCCTAGGTCGGTGCCTAGGTAAATGCCGGGCCGTCCCTTCGGTTTCATTCGTGTTTTGTGACTTTGTAGTGTTTTGTTACAACTGAGTTAGGCCATTTCAGAGGGCATTTAAGAGTCAACTAAATTGCTTTGGGTCTGGTGTGACATGTAAGGACAACAGATTCCCTTCCCTAAAGGGCATTAGTGGACCAGGTGGATTTTACAACAATCAACAATGGTTTCATGGTCATCATTAGACTTTTTTAATTCCAGATTTTTGTTGAATTTAACTTCCACCATCTGCCATGGCAGGATTTGAACCTGGGCCCCCAGAGCATTACCCTGGGTCTCTGGATTGCTAGTCCAGTGACGATACCACTGAGCTATCGTCTCCCTTTGTGCAGGGCTCTCGTGCTACTAGAAAGGTTCCAGTGAAGGACTTAAGTTACGTGGATAGACGGGAGAAGCTGAAGTTTGCTCTCTGCACAGCAGAGAAGGTTGAGTGATTTAAAAGTTGTGAAGGGTTAGATAATGTAAATTAAGAGAAATTATTTCCTGTGGCAGAAGAGTTGATGATCATAGAGTTCACAATTGGTGGAAGAGCCAGAAGAGATGCGAGACTATTTTAATGGGTAGGTACGATTTAGTATGTACTGCCTGATAGGATGGTGCACACATTCAATAATAGCCTTCAAAAGGGAATTGGGTGAATATTTTTGAAAAGAGAAAAAATTCAGGGATATGGGTAAAGAGCAGGAAAGTGGTCCTAACTGGATTGCTGTTCAAAAGGGTCGACAAAGACTTGATGGGCTGAACGGCTGCCTTCTGTGCTGTGCTATTCTGTGAATTCTATGATTCTGACTTACTATTTGAACCAGTGTATTGATTTTAATTTTGAACATACGGGGACGAAGGGAGGGGTGTAGTCGGAGCTTTTGGAGGGCAGTGGTGGGTAAGGGGAAGAGGATACTTAAAAGGTACACTGAGCATAGTATTGATTTTCTTTCAAAGACAGACATTGAGAGGGTGGAGATGGGTCACTAACCCGAAGAGCTTTTTTTGGTGGAGATTCTCTAGATATGGGTACTGTATTCAAACCTTGAATTTGGGTTTGAATTTCAGTTATGAAAGTATAATCATTTTCATAATATTTTTGATTTGTTGTAAAGTAGGTTTATGGGTGTGTGCAGATTATTCTGTGAGATTTAATTACATTTATAGTCAGGTAGACTGCAAGCTTGAAATTATCAAATGAAGCTAGGTGTAGAAATGTAATTGAAATGCTAGTGAGTAAACATGGATGTGGTCTTGGCATGAAAGGCGTGAAGGGAATTTGTATTTTTAGATAAGTTAAGGGATTGTTTGGATTTCAGAAGGATGTTCTGTTTACAACCCAGCCAGATAAGCAAGGCTTCTCAAAGGTTACTGACAATATTGGCAACTTGAAAGTTTTTATATTATGGGAAATGTACAGTTCCAAAGACATGTGGAACAATGGAAGTTACATATTAAAGAGAGAGAAACTTATATAAAGGTGAATGAAAGGTTATATTTGGAGGCCATGGAAGATCTAACAGGAGTGTGAGAAAGTGTTGAAGAAACCTCTGGCCATTTGTGCATAAGTCTGTTGTGTTCAGTAACTAAAGTTAGGGAAAGCCATTTGGAATTCCACTGTCAGGTGGGTACTGTTAACTTGCTGGCTTTTTTAAATGTAAAATCTGTTTTGGACTGTTGCCTTAAAGGGGGTGTGTAACTGGGATTCGGGTTAATTAGGAATTTTAGGAGTTATAGTGTTATGACACAGCAGTTTGTAAAGGCTGAGTTATTTAAAATCCTAGAGGGAAACTTTAAACAACTGTCATAACCTATATTTTCAACTGGTATGTTTTGAGTTGCAGCTCTGAATTCAGAAATAAGACCACCAGTTCTCAAGAGGTTTTTACATTAAACTAAATGAAACATTTATTATTTACAGCAAATTAAACACATACACATGGCTACAAATTACTACTCTCATAACTTTTAACAAATTCCCAAATTAATTTCCACTAAGGCAACAATAACCAATAGACTTAAACAGACACCAGGCAAAGCATTTTTCACCTTACAAATTCAAAATGAGGTTCCCTTCAATTTGGTTCCTCTGCAGACATTTGTAGGCTTACAGCTGCTTAGATATTACATGCCTCTGACCTGCGCACACACACTCCTTTCTGTTATACCCAACCTTTCCTTTTGAATGCAGATTCTCATTGTATCACCAGGCCCTTTGAACCCCTTTCACAGTACCAATTTAATTTTATTAGTAATATAAGCATTGCTTGTTGTCTCCTAGCTATGTGCAAGATTTCACTCCCACGCATGAATGCTGTATTCAACAAAATGAAAATGTACCCTCTACCTACTGTTTACACCTCAAAACTACTATACATCAAAACACCCAGACTAGCTGGCATTAATCCAGTTAACACACACACACACACACACACTCTAATCCTCTATTTAAAAAAAATAATAATTTCCAATAGCAATATCCACTACCATCTAGAAGGACAAGGGCAACAGATGGAGGGAAACTTACAGGTGGTGGGGTTCCCATCTAAGTCACACACCATCCTGACTTGGAAATATATCGCCGTTCCTTCACTGTCGCTAGGTCAAAATCCTGGAACTCCCTCCCTAATAGCACTGTGGGTGTACCTACACCACATGGACTGCAGCGGTTCAAGGAGGCAGCTCACCACCACCTTCTCGAGGGCGATTAGGGATGGGCAATAAATGCTGGCCCAGCCAGCGAAGCCCACATCCCATGAATGAATTAAAAAAATATACATTTCTCTTCCTGACAATAGTATTAAGTAATTGTAGTCTTATGTGCTTGAAATCTTTTATTTTGTTGTTTTTAATTTTTTTAAATCACTAAAGGTCTTGGTGGACTCTACTTCTGAATTCAGTGCACACATCATCTCGTAATAAGCACAAATTGTAAAATGGTTGTGATAGTGTGGCCGAGTTTCCTTTATGGATTTGGTCCCCCTGGCACACATCTGTCATGGCATAACACAAGATTGTGGGGTGCAACAGTTCTTAGCGTGTTTTCAGATCAATCTTTTTCTTGCCAAATATTCAAGGTTTTAGTTGCCATTGATTATTTTAGTTGATTGTGAAGTGTTATAATTGAGCGCACTGAGGGATGCAGCTCTGGGAGCAAATGCTAAAATAATGGGGTCAGAGAGCAGGGCCTGAGGCATCACAGATAACAACTTGCATTGAGATAGCACCTTTAATGTACTACAGTAGTTGAATGCTTCTGTGGATCAATTCAAAGTAAATAAAGCCCAGTTGATCTTCACTTGGCCATGAAGCAAAGGCAGGTAAATGGGTTTGAAGTACAGATTAGCTGTTATCGAAGTGAATGGCAGAACAGATTAAGGAGCTGAATGGCCTACTCCTATTGCTATGCTCATTTGCAATTGTTTCATGATTATCTCAGAGGAAATGAGACAACTGCAGAAGTCATTACCTAATGTCTTGGATGTTCAAAAGCTCTGAATTATGCCATTTTAATTCTTTAAAACTGACATTGATTTTCCTATTTGGTTTTTTGGTGTTTGTACACCCCTCCCAACACCACCCCCTCCTCCTGTCTCTCCCACCTCTGTTTGGGTTGGGGATGGCCAAACAATCTGTTTTAAAATACACATTTCCTCTGAGGAAGTTTTGGCAAAAAGTCAAAAATGAACTACCAAAACTGCACTTGAAACAACATGAAGTACTGAACTGTTAAACAGCTTGTAGTACATCATTATGTATGAACTGTGTAATCTATTTCAGGGAAATGGCTATGTATGTTTCTGGCTTTAGTATGTAGTATCTAACCTAATAATTAAAGAACAAAAATGTTCAAGGACCCAAATTATCTTTTCTGGCCTTTGCTTTGATAAGGCATTTGTTTTACTTTTGAGCTTTATTGCTGTTACTTCATATCCTGCTTATGTACAAGTATGGTTGAGTTTAAAAAGCATCATATCCAGGCATTGTGTTAATTTTGACATATTAAGGGTTGAAGGCAGGAGTTCGAAAAAATATGCAATGCAATACTAGAGCTTCACCAGAATGTGAATTCCGTGAGTTGAATGAGCATCTGGGAATGGATTTGTGGTGTTTCAATTAATTTTTTTCTCTTAGTTGTTCAAAATTTGAGTTCTTCCTGCGCAAGCCTTTGGGAATTAGAACAAAATTTTGGTTTGATAACTGACTCATTCTTTGCTTGTGATCTGTAGATTTTGTGAAATTTTAGATGTGAAATTAGCCTGCATTTCAAAGTCCCTCTCGTCTTAAAAACTGGGTTAAACCTTGAACTTGTTTTCATTTTCGGAGAGCTCATCTTAATGACGTGAATGAGATTACCATACTTAAATTTCAATTTGCTTAATTTTATTGACCTGATCTGAATTTCTTTGAGCATGCAGCTCCAAGTTTATTTACATTGCAAATGTAAATTTTTGGGTGATTTATCTTTTAGTGCTAAGTTGACTATTATTAGGGCTAGACTGTATAGAAATGTAAAAGAAACCTGTAGTTTTCAAAATGTGAATTGCAAATTCCTTGATAAAGTTTCACGATATTTTGATTAGAGATTGGATTTGTTTCCTTTATTTAGCTAAGTGTTGGTGTTCAATATCTGTTTTTAAAAAATAAAACCAATCTTTTATGTAACTCATGGTGCTCTTCACTTATACCTTTTTGGTTTTGAGGGTCTCTAAGGAGGAGATTGGGGAGTGACTTGCATAGGGCATTCCAGAGTTTAGGGTCTTGACAGCTGAAAGCACAGCAGCTGATGGTGGAATGATGATCACGCACAAGAAACTAGAGTGGAGAAACTGGAGAAGTTTACGGAGATAAGGAGGGGGTGAGGTCATGAAAGAATTTAACACCTAGCTCAGAATTTTGAGACCTTGCAGGACAAGGAGTCAATGTAGATAAATAAGCACAAGGAATATGGTTAATGTGTCCTGCTATGGTATGGGATATGAGCAGCAGAGCGTTTGCATTTTTCCTTTGGATACCTGGAATTTGACATGCATTTTAAGTAGTTCATATGCTAGTAGAACACAAGAATGATGAACTCTGAATTATAAAAGCATGGATACTCTGCTGTTCCAGTATGAAACATTATTGAAATGTGTGCTTTTGTACCTTGCCAACTGTTGGTACAGTCTTCATCCAATCATTATAGCCAGGGACTGAGTGTAGTTTTCAAAGACTTGGTAGTGTCTTTATCTTGTGCTGCTGTACCTGTCTTCCATTCTTGTTTAACCAGATCTATTCACAAGGTTAGTTGAAGTTTGAGTACTAAAGGGTACCTAGTTGCTGCAGTGAGAACTGACCGCAGGACTGCAGCTTCTGCTTAGCAGGGGGAAGTGAGGTTCATCTATAGGAAGCGCAGTGAACTCTGCCAACTGAGAATTTAGCAAAATACCTAAAATTAGTTCGGAGGTGGCCATGAGGATAGCTTTTGAACTTGCCGTTAGGGTGCATAACTAGATTCGTGGATTGATTGCCCAGAGCAAAACTCCCTGATGTTCCTTTTCATGGGCACCATAAAAAATATAGCTTATTGACTATTGCTAGGTTGTACCTTTTTTTATGTAAAAGGCAGTTTACATGAAAACAGCCAGAAACTTAGAGCTGCAATTTAAGTTCAGCTATGTTGACTATGCAGTAAGTGTTTTTTTCTACACTTCATTTTTAATCTGGCAGAAGGGGAAAATAAAGGCATTTTATAAGGCATCTCTAGATATGTTCACATAGCGGTTGAATCTCATTTTATTACTGTTAGTTGGAGAGGGTTGAAGGGGTCACATGGATGCCAAGGAAGCCAGCATTATTTTTCCAAATGCATCTGTTGGCAAATGTAGATTTATCTGGACTTGGCTGGGGTCCGGTGCCTAACATCACCAAGTGGGTGGTGAGCAAATTGTGCTGTGTACCTCAAAACGGCCTTCATAGCCCACAGGGCACTGTCAGTGGATGTTGTGGCTTTTTCTGTCCTGAACTTGTCACACACCAGGCTAACAAAAGATTCCAGAGTGATCGAGTCCATTAAATACAGAAGACTAATACTATGGTCATTGGAGCGCAAAGCTTCATAACTTGTTAGGACTTCTCTGTAAGCTGTTTCTTCCATTGTATTAACAAAATCAAAATGGCTTCCCGTTACTCCTTTAAACCACTGTTTGCCAACAAGCTTGAATAAAAATCATGGAAAGAAACAGGTAGCTTCAGAAATGTAAAGGCTGGCTCTGTTTGTGTCTCTTTTTGGCTGACTTAAGTACATCCTAGAGACATTCTTATGAAATACAATATGACTTTAGTACTTTAAAACAAATCAGATTAACAACAAAAAAGCATGTCATACTCTAGTGGTGAATATATATGAACTTTTTCCTTTGACAGTTCCAAGTTCTTAGCTGCAAAGCCCATTTGCTTGTAATGATTCATTTGAGTGTGTTAGGAATCACAATGGTCACAGCACAGGAGACCATTTGGCCCATAATGTCTGTGCCAACTCTGTTCAAGAGCAAAGTGCATAGTGCATTCTCCTGTCTTTTCCCCAAAGCCATGGGAATTTTTCCTCCAAATAATGCAGTTCTCTTTTGAAAGCTGCAATTGAATCTGTAACCGTAATACTTTCAGGTTTGCATTCCAGATCCTAACTGTTTAATATGTTTTTTAAAAAAAGTTTTTTCTCATATTGCCATTGGTTCTTTTGCCAGTCACCTTTAAATTGGTGTCCTCTGATTCTCTATCCTTCCTCCAACGGGAACAGATCCTCCCTATCTACTCTGTCCATACCCTTCATAATTTTGAATATCTCTATCAAATCTCCTTCTCTTCTCCAAAGAGAATAGCCGCTGCTTCTCCAACCTATCTTCATGTCACATGTGTCTTCAATTTATGCACATCCACCCCCTGGATCATCCTGGAATACAAAGATAACCCACATGATTCTGTTCTCTACTGTAAATCATTGTCTTTTACACTTCCCATCTCCCCCAACATTAGCTCCAAAAATAAGTGCAAAGAGCTTGTGGATTTCCACCCTTCACATTCTCCTATTCCTCATGCACCTTATGCTGCTTGGCAACATCATTCGAAAGCGCAGTGTTAATTTTCACATGTATGCTGACCATATCCAGCTCTATCGCAACACCATCCCACCTGATTCCTCCACTGTTGCTAATTTATCATCCTGCTTATCTGATATCCAGTGCTGAATGACAGAAATGTCCTCCAATTAAATAGATGGAGCCACTGTTTTAGGTTCCTGCTGCAAACTGTATTCCCAGCTGCTGACTTCATCCCTCACCCTTGAAACAGTCTGATACTGAAACAGTCTGATACTAACACAGCCTGTTAGAAATCTGAGTGCTGTTGGATTGTGAGGTGTACTTTGGGCCACAAATTTGTGCCATCATGAAGACTGCAACATCACCCAACTTTGTCCTTGTTAGCTGATCTGCCGTTGAAACCTTCATTCATGCCTTTTGTCACCTCTAGAGTTGACTGTTCCAGTATACTCCTGGCTGGTTGAATCGCCAATATTCTGCCCTCTAATGTAAACAAAATGGAAGGAGAGCACAGGAAAGAATAAAATAAGGAAGAACACTGGCACAGGGAAAATAGCTATGGAATCTGAGTCTAAAAAAATGTATAAACATAAAATGAGAGGAAATCTTGTTAAAATTAGTAAAATGTTTTTGCATGAATACAGTGGGGGAACTGGAGGAAATAGTGTTGGGGAGAGCCAAACATGCGTAGGGATTATGGCTGCAGAAAAATCAGGATGCCGAATTAAACTTTGGCCAGTATAACATATTTAGAAAAGATAGAAAGGGAAAGGTGGAGTAGCTGTATTTATTCAGGGTAACATAATAGCAGTAGAAAAAAGGGACACAGTTATCAAGACAATATGGATAGGGGTGAAAGGTAAAGAATGATTGTTCAGGCGTAGTCCACAGGCATCTAATAGTGGATGGAAAGAAGAGGAAGAAATATGCAAACAAATGAGGGAATTGAGTAAAAAAATAGAATAAGCAGAAGCGATTTCAACTACCCTAATATTAGTTGGACAGAATAGGTAGATAAAGGGGTAAAGGAATGAAGTTCCCTTGTGTATAGGACTGCTTTCTAACCCAATATATAAAAAGCCCAATGGGGAAAAATTCTCTATTGGATGTAGTATTGGGGAAGGAACCAGAGTAAATTAGAGAAATGAAATAGGAGAACACCTAATAGTGACCATAGCTGCTTTAAGATAGTGAAGGACAGAAGAATGTCTAAAACCAAGCTAAAAGATTGGAGAGAGGCTGATTTTTGAGGAGTTGAGAATAGAAGTTGGGAAAATAAAATGGGCAAGATACTGGCAAAGAATGATTTAGGACAAAAATAGCAGCCATTTTAAAATGGTGTCGAACAGAGTGCAGGAAAATACATTCCGCTAAACTCCACGGATGAATAAAGACAAGGAAACAATTGAGGTTTAGTGCATAAACAGGAGTGCAGGGTAAGAGAATACAAAGTGATTAGAGAAATAAAAAAAGGCAAAGAGCAGCAATTCTCAAGAACATAGAACAAAACAGTCAAATACTTCAGATAACAAAAACAGAATTACCTGGAAAAACTCAGCAGGTCTGGCAGCATCGGTGGAGAAGAAAACAGTTGACGTTTCGAGTCCTCACGACCCTTCGGCAGAACTGAAGTAATATTAGGAGAGAGGTGAAATATAAGCTGGTCTAAGGTGGGGGGCGGGGGGGAGAGAGAAGTTGAGGGTGGGGTGGTTGTGGGGATAAGCAAGCAGTGATAGGAGCAGATAATCAAAAGATGTCACAGACAAAATGATCAAAGAGGTGTTGAAGGTGGTGATATTATCTAAGAAAAGTGCTAATTAAGAATGGATGGCAGGACACTCAAGGTACAGCTTAGTGGGGGTGGGGTGGACAGACTAACAAAGTATTAGTTGTAGATTTAAAAATAATGGAAAAAGGTGGGAAAAGAAGAATCTATATAAATTATTGAAAAAAAAAGGGGGGGAAGAAACGGGGTGGGGATGGGGGGAGGGAGTTTAAGATCTAAAGTTGTTAAATTCAATATTCAGCCCGGAAGGCTGTAAAGTGCCTAGTCGGAAGATGAGGTGCTGTTCCTCCAGTTTGCGTTGGGCTTCACTGGAACAATGCAGCAAGCCAAGGACAGACATGTGGGCAAGAGAACAGGGTGGAGTGTTAAAATGGCAAGCGACAGGGAGGTTTGGGTCTTTCTTGCGGACAGACCGCAGGTGTTCCGCAAAGCGGTCGCCCAGTTTGTGTTTGGTCTCTCCAATGTAGAGGAGACCGCATTGGGAGCAACGAATGCAGTAGACTAAGTTAGGGGAAATGTAAGTGAAATGCTGCTTCACTTGAAAGGAGTGTTTGGGCCCTTGGACGGTGAGAAGAGAGGAAGTGAAGGGGCAGGTGTTGCATCTGCTGCGTGGGCATGGGGAGGTGCCATAGGTGGGAGTTGAGGAGTAGGGGGTGATGGAGGAGTGGACCAGGGTGTCCCGGAGGGAACGATCCCTATGGAATGCCGCCGGGGCGGGGGGGTGAAGGGAAGATGTGTTTGGTGGTGGCATCATGCTGGAGTTGGCGGAAATGGCGGAGGATGATCCTTTGAATGCGGAGGCTGGTGGGGTGATAAGTGAGGACAAGGGGGACCCTATCATGTTTCTGGGAAGGAGGAGAAGGCGTGAGGGCGGATGTGCGGGATATGGGCCGGACACGGTTGAGGGCCCTGTCAACCACCGTGGGTGGAAAACCTCGGTTAAGGAAGAAGGAGGACATGTCAGAGGAGCTGTTTTTGAAGGTAGCGTCATCAGAACAGATGCGACAGAGGCGAAGGAACTGAGAGAATGGGATGGAGTCCTTACAGGGAGCGGGGTGTGAGGAGCTGTAGTCGAGGTAGCTGTGGGAGTCGGTAGGCTTGTAATGGATATTGGTGGACAGTCTATCATCAGAAATTGAGACAGAGAGGTCAAGGAAGGGAAGAGAAGTGTCAGAGATGGACCATGTGAAAATGATGGAGGGGTGGAGATTGGAAGCAAAATTAATAAATTTTTCCAGGTCCCGACGAGAGCATGAAGCAGCACCGAAGTAATCATCGATGTACCGGAGAAAGAGTTGTGGGAGGGGGCCGGAGTAAGACTGGAACAAGGAATGTTCCACATACCCCATAAAGAGACAGGCATAGCTGGTGCCCATGCGGGTACCCATAGCCACACCTTTTATTTGGAGGAAGTGAGAGGAGTTAAAGGAGAAATTGTTCAGTGTGAGAACAAGTTCAGCCAGACGGAGGTTAGAGTAGTGGTGGATGGGGATTGTTGGGGCCTCTGTTCAAGGAAGAAGCTAAGGGCCCTCAGACCATCCTGGTGGGGGATGGAGGTGTAGAGGGATTGGACATCCATGGTGAAGAGGAAGCGGTTGGGGCCAGGGAACTGGAAATTGTTGATGTGACGTAAGGTGTCAGAGGAATCACGGATGTAGGTGGGAAGGGACTGGACAAGGGGAGAGAGAAGGGAGTCAAGATAATGAGAAATGAGTTCCGTGGGGCAGGAACAGGCTGACACGATCAGTCTGCCAGGACAGTTCTGTTTGTGGATTTTGGGTAGGAGGTAGAAGCGGGCCGTCCGAGGTTGGGCAACTATCAAGTTGGAAGCTGTGGGAGGAAGATCTCCAGAGGAGGTGAGGTCAGTGACAGTCCTGGAAACACCTCTCCTCCTCCATCACCCCCTACTCCTCAACTCCCACCTATGGCACCTCCCCATGCCTACGCAGCAGATGCAACACCTGCCCCTTCACTTCCTCTCTCCTCACCGTCCAAGGGCCCAAACACTCCTTTCAAGTGAAGCAGCATTTCACTTGCATTTCCCCTAACTTAGTCTACTGCATTCGTTGCTCCCAATGCGGTCTCCTCTACATTGGAGAGACCAAACGCAAACTGGGCGACCGCTTTGCAGAACACCTGCGGTCTGTCCGCAAGAAAGACCCAAACCTCCCTGTCGCTTGCCATTTTAACACTCCACCCTGTTCTCTTGCCCACATGTCTGTCCTTGGCTTGCTGCATTGTTCCAGTGAAGCCCAACGCAAACTGGAGGAACAGCACCTCATCTTCCGACTAGGCACTTTACAGCCTTCCGGGCTGAATATTGAATTCAACAACTTTAGATCTTAAACTCCCTCCCCCCATCCCCACCCCGTTTCTTCCCCCCTTTTTTTTCCAATAATTTATATAGATTTTTTTTTCCCACCTTTTTCCATTATTTTTAAATCTACAACTAATACTTTGTTAGTCTGTCCACCCCACCCCCACTAAGCTGTACCTTGAGTGTCCTGCCATCCATTCTTAATTAGCACTTTTCTTAGATAATATCACCACCTTCAACACCCCTTTGATCCTTTTGTCTGTGACATCTTTTGATTATCTGCTCCTATCACTGCTTGCTTATCCCCACAACCACCCCACCCTTAACTTCTCTCTCGCCCCGCCCCCCCCACCTTAGACCAGCTTATATTTCACCTTTCTCCTAATATTACTTCAGTTCTGCCGAAGGGTTGTGAGGACTCGAAACGTCAACTGTTTTCTTCTCCACCGATGCTGCCAGACCTGCTGAGTTTTTCCAGGTAATTCTGTTTTTGTTTTGGATTTCCAGCATCCGCAGTAGCTTTTAGCTTTTTGTTTTTAATACTTCAGATACATGAACTTAAAAAAAAAAGTGAATACAACTTCACCATTGCGGGATAGGCAGGATAAACCCACAGGTAACAATAGAGTTAAAGAAATATAAAATAATTATTTTTCTGCGTATTTATTAGGCTGATAAAACGGGTAGACAGAACGTTGATGAAATGAGCAATGAGGTAAGTGTATTTAAGCAGTGATGTATTGAATAAATTAAAAGTACTGCTGAAAAAAGAGGCATGTCTGAGCTTTTCACCTTGCACTCATCAAAGAACTCGCAAGAAAACCAATATAACGGCAAGACAACAATTTATACTGTATGTAAAGTGAGTGCTGATTGGTTAGCAAGTGATGTTGCCATGGAGAATGCACCAGTGATGATGATTGACCATTAACTGCCAAACATTGTTTGAAATTTAAACCAGGCAGCTTGACCCTGATTAGGCAAGATAAAAGCAAAATACTACAGATGCTGGAAATCTGAAACAAAAACAAAAATTACTGGAAAAGCTCTGCAGGTCTGAAAGCATCTGTGGAGAGAAAGACAGAGTTAACGTTTTGAGTCCGTATGACACTTCTTCAGAACTAAAGGGAAGTAGAAATGTGGTGAAATATACACTGTTTAAGGGGGTTGGGACAGGTGAAGCTGGACAGAAGGCCAGTGATAGGTGGAGGCAAAGGAGAGATTGCAAAAGATGTCATTAACAAAAGTTTGTAGGGGTGTTGATGGTGGTGATATTGGCTAAAGGAGGTGCAAATGGTGACATTAAGAGTAGAAAGCAGGATGAGCAAGTGACAGATTGCCCTAGTGGGGGTGGGGAGGGGACGGTGTGGGGAAAAAAGATCGAAATAGGCTAAAAGGTGGGGATAAAACAATGAATGGAAATACATTTTTAAAATAATAATAGAAATAGGGTAGGAAAAAATATATATAAAAATTAAAAAATAAATATTGAAAAAAGGGGATCAAAAAGGGGTGAGGATGGAGGAGAGAGTTCATGACCTGAAGTTGTTGAACTCAATGTTAAATCTGGAAGGCTGTCAAGTGCCTAATTGTAAGATGAGGTGCTGTTCCTCCAGTTTGAGTTGAGCTTCATTGGAACATTGCAGCAGGCCAAGGACAGATATGTGGGCATGCGAGCAGGGCGGTGTGTTGAAATGGCAAGCGACAGGAAGGCCTGGCTCATGCTTGCGGACAGCCTGCGTTTGGTCTCTCCAATGTAGAGGAGACCGCATTGGAAGCAGCGAATGCAGTAGATCAAATTGAGGGAAGTGCAAGTGAAAGGAGTGTTTAGGCCCTTGGACGGTGAGGAGGGGGGAAGTAAAGGGGCAGGTGTTGCACCTTCTGCGATTGCATGGGAGGGGGTTGAGGTGTAGGGGGTGATGGAGGATTGGACCAGGGTGTCCCCCTTTCACTCTTCTCTCCCCCCCCCCCCCACCAAAACCCCCTCCCGCTGCCACCTCACCGCCCGAGGGCCCAAACACTCCTTTCACTTGTACTTTTAATTTAGTATACTGCATTCGCTGCTCCCAATGCGGTGTCCTCTACATTGAAGAGACCAAACACAGACTGGATGACTGTTTTGCGGAACACCTTCGGTCTGTCCACAAGCATGACCCAGATCTCCCTGTCGCTTGCCATTTCAACACACCACCCTGCTCTCATGCCCGTCCTTGGCCTGCTACACTGTTCCAGTGAAGCTCAACGCAAACTGGAGAAACAGTACCTCATCTTCCGATTAGGCACTTTACAGCCTTCCAGACTTAACATTGAGTTCAACAACTTCAGATCATGAACTCTCTCCATCCTTTTTGATCCCCTTTTTTTCAATATTTATTTTAATTTCCATATATACATTTTTTCCCACCTATTATTATTTTAAAAATGTATTTCTATTCATTGTTTTATCCCCACCTTTTAGCCTATTTCGATCTTTTTTCCCCACACCGTCCCCTCCCCACCTCCACTAGGGCAATCTGTCACTTGCTCATCCTGCTTTCTACTCTTAATGTCACCATTTGCACCTCATTTAGCCAGTATCACCACCATCAACACCCCTTCGACCTTTTGTTTATTACATCTTTTGCAATCTCTCCTTTGCTTCCACCTATCACTGGCCTTCTATCCAGCTTCACCTGCCCCACCTCTTTTAACAGTATATATTTCACCACATTTTTACTTCTCTTTAGTTCTGAAGAAGAGTCATACGGACTTGAAACATTAACTCTGTCTTTCTCTCCACAGATGTTGTCAGACCTGCTGAGTTTTTCCAGCAAACTGTGGTCAAGAATTGTCCTGTTACTTTGTGCCTGTTTCAGCTAAGCAAAATAAGTGAGCTGACTCATTCCTCAGGGCAATGCCTTGACCAGTTAGGGTCAAGCTACCTGGTTTAAATTTCAAACAACGCCTGTCGATTTCTGTCTTGAAGCTCAGTCATTGAGCATGTTTCACAGCCCCCTATGGTGGAGAATTTCAAAAATTCACCACCCTCTGAAGAAATTCCTCCTCATCTCAGTCTTAAATTATTCTGAGACTGTGTAAGGGGACAGACTATCTCCAGGGAAATACAGACCAGTCAGCATAACATTGTTAGTGGGAAAAATAATGGAATGCCTACTAAAGGAGAGAATAGAAGAAGATATAGAAATGGGAAATTTAATAATGAACCGTCAGCATAGATTTCAAAACGGAAAATCTTGTTTGAACTATGTTAAATTTTGTTGAGGCAACAGAGAAAGTAGACGATGGTAATGTAGCGGATGTAATTTGCCTGGATTTTCAAAAGGCCTTCAATAAGGTCTGTTTTTTCTTGAGATTTAAAAGGTTGTTATAAAACTGCACTCCAGAACTTGAGCACAAAAATATCAAGGCTGAAAATCCAGTGCAGTGTTAAGGGCGTTCTGCATTGCCAGAGCTGCTATCTTTCGGATGAGACATTGAATCAAGGCCCATTCCGTCAGGTGGATGTAAAAGATCCCATGGCACTATTTCAAAGAGCAGCAGCGGAATTCATCTAATGTCCTGGTCAATGTTTATCACTCAATCACCATCACTAAAAAATGCATTCTGGTCATGATTGCATTGCTTTTTGTTCTCGCTTTCTGTGGGCAAATTGGCTGCTGCGTTTTCTAGATTGTAGCAATAACTACACTTCAAAAGTATAAGTAAAGACTTGCGAATGTCCTGTGGCTGTAAAAGGTGCTATAGAAAGTTGTCTTTTTTCTTTACATTTTCTACTATGCACAGTTAATTGGTTACACTGGTTAATTATTTTTTTTTACTTGTGTTGCAGAATCCAACATGGAGGAGTCTAGACTTTGGCTTGATGCCAGACCGCCTTGATACTTCTGTTTCGTGTTTCTTAGTGAGGATCTGGGGCGGAAAGAAGGGACAATATCATCTTGTCATTGAGTGGAAGGTGAATCTCGATGGACTCAAATACTTGGGACAGCAGGTAAAATCTACATTATCTATCAATCTAGAATAAATTAAACCATGACACGTGGTAATCCAGGACAACTATCTTCTTTGTTTTATAGTTTTCTCCCTGTTGTACTCCATTCTCTGAGTAAGCACTTGAAACTGTCCCAGCTTTCATAAGGAATATTACAGGTTGCCAGAAGAGAGTCTAGAGTAAAATTAAAATAAAAATACCTGGAAAAACTCAGCAGGTCTGGCAGCATCTGCGGAGAGGAACACAATTAACGTTTCGAGTCCGTACGTCTCTTCAACAGAACTAAGCAAAAATAGAAAAGAGGTGAAATATAAGCTGGTTTAAGGCGGGGTGGTAGAGCTGACTAGAGGGCCAGTGAAAGGTGGAGATAGCCAAAAGATGTCATAGACAAAAGGACAAAGAGGTGTTGAAGGTGGTGATATTATCTAAGGAATGTGCTAATTAAGGGTAGAAAGCAGGACAAGCAAGGTACAGATAGCCCTAGTGGGGGTGGGGTGGGGTGAAGGGAAGGGATCGAAATAGGCTAAAAGGTAGAGATGAAACAATGGATGGAAATACATTTAAAAATAATGGAAATAGGTGGGAAAAGAAAAATCTATATAAATTATTGGAAAAAAAGGTGGGGTGGGGGGGAGAGAATTCAAGATCTAAAATTGTTGAACTCAATATTCAGTCCGGAAGGCTGTAAAGTGCCCAGTCGGAAGATGAGATGCCTGCAGTTCTCCAGTTTGCGTTGAGCTTCACTGGAACAATGCAGCAGGCAAGCGACAGGGAAGTCTGGGTCATGCTTGCGGACAGACCGAAGGTGTTCCGCAAAGCGGTCACCCAGTCTGCGTTTGGTGTCTCCAATGTAGAGGAAACCACATTGGGAGCAACGAATGCAGTAGACTAAATTGAGGGAAGTGCAAGTGAAATGCTGCTTCACTTGAAAGGAGTGTTTGGGCCCTTGGTGAGGAGAGGGGAAGTAAAGGGGCAGGTGTTGCACCTTCTGCGGTTGCATGGGAAAGTGCCGTAGGAGGGGGTTGAGGTGTATGGGGTGATGGAGGAGTGGACCAGGGTGTCCTGAAGGGAACGATCCCTGCGGAATGCCGCTGGGGGGGTGAAGGGAAGATGTGTTTGGTGGTGGCATCATGCTGGAGTTGGTGGAAATGGCGGAGGATGATCCTTTGAATGCGGAGGCTGGTGGGGTGATAAGGGGCCACTGTCTTGTAGTCAGATGTGACTCCTCTTCTGTCTTCATTTGACTCAACCGTTAACTCTGTTTGTTCAGAGCTGCTTCCAGACCTGCTGAGCTTTTCCAGCGCTTGGTTTTTATCTTAGATTTCCAACATTGCAGTATTTTACATTTATTTTAGCCCTCTCTTGCGTTCTGACTCATAATTCCTCAGCCAATATCACAAAGACATACCCTTTGCTCGTTATCACATTGATCGATTTGGAAGCATGCTCTGTGCAAATTGGGTGCCTAAATAAAATTCTAAGGCAATCAAAAAATATTTTCGTTTGATAAATCAGCATTCTGGTGGGGGTTGGTGAGTAGCTTGGGAGATAAGAGTAAATGCCGTTGTTTCTGTTGGAAACCACCGTGTGAAAACCACAGCTTAAACTGTTGGTGGTTGGTGGGGAATTTCTCATTACATCAGGCCTTGGTTAGAAACTGAAGTGTACAGGATGTTGAAGTTAGCAGCAGTGTCTCCAATCAGTAACTTGACAGAAAATACTTTTAAACTAGATTTTGCAAGTGAAAAGTTCAGGGTCTAAAATATAGGTTCAAATAGAGGTGTTGAATTTTCTTTTTATTCATTCATGGCTGGCTGGGTCATTCATTGCTGGCTCTGCCAGCATTTATTGTTCATCCCTAATTGCCCTTGTTCAGAGGGCATTTAGGAGTCAACCGCATTACTGTGGGTCTGGAGTCATATGTAGGCCAGACCAGGTAAGGGTGGCAGATTTTCTTCCCTAAAGGAAATTAGTGAACCAGATGGGTTTTCATGACAATCGGCAATGGTTTCATAGTCATCATCAGACTGTTAATTTCTGATTTTTATTGATTGAAATATTACCATCTGCCGTAGTGAGATTTGAACCCGGGTCTCCAGAGCTTTGCCCTGGGTCTCTGGACTACTAGCCCAGTGACAATTAAGCTTGACAGTAGAGTATTATTGGAAAGGATAACAGGAGTAGGCGCAGCAGAAGAAAGGATGAAAATAGAAGCAATTTAAGCAGGAATTAGGAATAAGGACAAAAAAGAATCATTAGTGGTTGCTGTGGACTGTTGGCTCAGCATAAGCAGGCACCGAGAACATTCTTAGGAAAGGATATCGGGGAGTTGTACTTTATTGATCTTAGTGAAATCTGGGACTTGCTAAAAACCCAGAGGTCAGTGGGTCAACAAAAGAAAGACCAAAGCGCAACATCTGAGTGCAATTCTATTCAGAAACTTCAAGATGTTTATTTTGTGCTCTTTTTCTTTCAGTATTCATTCAACAGCTGGGGTCTCTGGCCATTTTGCCATATTCAATGTTGTACCAGTCTGAGTAGCTGCTTTGGTCAAAGCAACTACAAAATAAACCCTAAAAACGGGGGAAAAGAAAAATTGGGGAGGGTGTGGGTGTGGTGGGGAACCTTCTACATGCACCATTAATTCAGAATCACAGAATCTCAGAGCAGAAGAGGCCCTTAGGCCCATCGAGTCTGCACCGACACGTGAGAAACACCTGACCTACCTACCTAACCCCATTTACCAGCACTTGGCCCATAGCCTTGAATGTTATGACATGCCAAGTGCTCATCCAGGTACTTTTTAAAGGATGTGAGGCAACCCGCCTCCACCACCCTCCCAGGCAGTGCATTCCAGACCGTCACCGCCCTCTGGATAAAAAAATTTTTCCTCACATCCCCCCTAAACCTCCTGCCCCTCACCTTGAACTTATGTCCCCTTGTGACTGACCCTTCAACTAAGAGGAGCAGCTGCTCCCTATCCACCCTGTCCATGCCCCTCATAATCTTGTACACCTCAATCAGGTCGCCCCTCAGTCTTCTCTGCTCCAACGAAAACAACCCAAGTTTATCCAACCTCTCTTCATAACTTAAATGTTTCATCCCAGGCAACATCCTGGTGAATCTCCTCTGCACCCCCTCCAGTGCAATCACATCCTTCCTATAATGTGGCGGCCAAAACTGCACACAGTACTCCAGCTGTGGTCTCACCAAGGTTCCATATAACTCCAAAATGATCTCCCTACTTTTGTAATCTATGCCTCGATTGATAAAGGCAAGTGTCCCATATGCTTTTTTCACCACCCCACTAACATGCCCCTCCATCTTCAGAGATCTATGGACACACACTCCAAGGTCCCTTTGTTCTCAGAACTTCCTAGTGTCATGCCGTTCATTGAATACTTCCTTGTCAAATTACACCTTCCAAAGTGTATCACCTCTCACTTTTCAGAGTTAAATTCCATCTGCCACTTATCTGCCCATTTGACCATCCTGTTTATATCTTCCTGTAGCCCAAGACACTCAACCTCACTGTTAACCACCCAGCCAATCTTTGTGTCACCCGCAAACTTCCTAACCCTACCCCTACATAGTCATCTATGTCGTTTATATAAATGACGAATGGTAGGGGACCCCGCACAGATCCCTGTGGTACGCCACTGGACACTGGCTTCCAGTCACTAAAGCATCCTTCTGTCAACGCCTTCTGTCTCCAACAACTAAGCCAATTTTAAAACCATTTATGTTTGGGGCAAAAAGTAGTACAGTTGATAGTGTCATGGACTGAGATTATGTATTTCATTGTTGTCTGTGATCAAAATGCTTTTAAGGCATGGGGTTAATTTGGTTTCCTACCCTCAGTGATTTGTCCCAATTGAAATAATTTTCAGCAGCAAGCTTTTGTGAATTTAGAGATTATTTATTATCTCATGTTTGTCCTGGAGGTTGAACGTGCTGTCTCTCGTGCTGCTTCTCGCACAAAAATTTCAGATGAAGGAAAAAATACAATCACAATCTGGAATTATTTCAGCCTCTGTAGCACGCCTGTACTTTATTGGATGAATTGATGCTTTAGCTGGGTTAGAGGTCTGGTAGAAGCAAAGGATTCTTCGTAAGCTGCAAGTCTTTTTACAGTTCAATTGCCAGGAGGTCAGCGTCAGGTGAACTTCAAGTTGAAAGTGTTTTGGTGGGGGGAAAATCCTTTCCTCACTTTCAAGGTATAGCTTGGCTGCATAGTTGCCTTGCAGCTGGTTTGATGGCTTAGATGGTGTTCCAGATGGTATCTGTTTCAGAGCAGATTCTGCTGTTAAATCTTAAAAAAGCTAGTAGCAAAATGGCTGCCTTATCCATGTGACCTGTTGCAAATTCAAGTCCTTTTCAAAATAAGGTGGTATGTTAGACTGGTAAACACCTTGTGTTGTGGCTTTGCACATGGTGTTTCAGACAGCCAAGGTCTTTGCTTTTGGCATGAGGAGCCATCACAACATCTCACATTCGTTAATACCCATTGAGTTTTGATGCCCCAGTGAAACGTGGAGATGAGTTGTTAGCAAACCCCATTGTCTATAGGTTTTCGTCCATCCTTTAAACAATGTGGGAATCTCTCAAGTGGCTGTGATTGTCCATATTAATTCAACATTTGGTTTAGTTTCAGGGCAGTTTGGAGCTGAGTGCTGCCAAATCATATGATATGCTGTAGCCACCTTAAACAACTTGGTGTCCACTTTTAGAAATATAGCTTTTAACTTTAAAATTGATTAGTATCTTCATGTCTGTACTGGACATGACACACACAAACAGGGGGAGGCTATTCAGCCGCCGGAGCCTGTTTTGCCATTCAATTAGTTCATGGCTGATCTGCACCCTACCTGGCTTGCCTCTATTACCCTTAATATTCTTGGCTAATAAAAATCTATAAATAAGGGAAATACTGAGTGCCGGAAATCTGAAATGAAAATAAAGTGCTGGGAATCTCAGGTCTGACAGCATCTATGGAGAGAAATACTGTTCATGTTTCAGATCCAGTATAACTCCTCTTCGGAACTCTGTGAATCTCAGCTTTGAAATTTTC